>NC_056725.1:408765576-408880576 GCF_019279795.1 Protopterus annectens
TTTAAGTAGGGGGGGGGTGTGGGGGAGCAAAACCCCCCACTTAATGTAATGTTTAAAGTGTTTTTTTTTTTTATCAGTTTCTGACAGTTCTAAATTGTAAGCTTTCGCTTACATAGGGTCAATTAATCACAGTTCGCTTTTTTAAGCATTCGGTGATCTAATATAGACCCATCTGCTACTGTAATGTCTTCCCTGGTAAGGTCAGACCACAAAATGGTCTCCCTTGAAGTAAAAATAAAACCTGGACCACCTGTTAAACCTGAAATATTTAGGAACTACTCTAAAGCTAACCTCCTGCTATTAAGTGATAACCTGGCAAATATTCAAGCCCCCATAAACCCTGAGAACACTGCTGCTTGTGCAAAACTGTTCACAGAAACCCTGTACAAGCATGTTAATAGCTGCATAGAGGCAGCTGTACCCACCAGGAAGAAGTACAGAACTAACTTAAAAAACAAGTCACCCTGGTGGAATCACAAAATCCATAGGCTGCATAACCGAATGAAGAAAATCATGGCAAAAATTAGGAGGTGCAGCACCCAGCAGGATAAAAGCACTCTCAAACTAAACAAACATTTCAGAGGACAGATAAAGTCTATTAAAGCCAAAGCTGAGGTGAGTCTGGCCTCCTAGGCCAAGGACAACCACAAGGCATTCTTTAGCTATGTCTGCATCCTCAAAGGCAATACACAATTCTGTGCAGAGCTCATTGTAAATGCAGCCACCTATACTGAGCCCGAAGATATAGCAAACCTACCGGATGATAAATTCCTCTCCAACTTTACCCTTCTCTCCCCTTTAAGCTTCCCTTGGGAAATACCATCAAATATAACTCCCCCTGCTATCACTAGGGAACAGGTCCTTAATGTTCTCTCTAAGGCCAACAACACTGCAACAATGGGCCCAGACAATATCCCTGGATGCCTTCTAAATAGCATGAAACATGACCTATCAGGACCTCTGGAATTGCTATTTAACTATAACCTCCAAACAGGTTTCATGTCGTATGAATGGAGAACAGCAGCAGTCATCCCTCTGCAAAAAGGTGGACCATTTACAAACCTGGAAAACTATACACCCATAAGTATCACTAGTCTTGTATGTAAAGCCATGGAAAGAATTATCATGGAAATGATCAGTAGTGATATAGTAGACCTTTAGAGACTGGACTAAACCCAGTTTGGTTTTGTCAAGGGCAGATTATGCCTACTCAGCCTGGTGGAATTCTTTGAGATGGTCACCAAAAAAATTGATGAGAGAAAAATGATTTACACTGCCTAACTTGACCTGGCCAAGGCATTTGACACAATACCCCATTTGGGTATTGTTGACAAAAGGTTAGGTACAAATTCATATGTCACCTGGTGGATAGCCAGCTGGCTCACAGACAGGACCCAGGAAGTTAGAATTGGGGAGTCCACCTCTACAAAGAGGCCAATCACAAGATGAGTCCCTCAGGGATCAGTCCTTGGAGTCAAGGCCAACGTCAGCAGTCTTTGGCTGACTAAATTTGCAGATGATTGCAAACTAGGAGCTGTTATTGAATCCCACACTAACACAAATGTTCTCCAGGAGGGGCTGACACAGACAAACAACTGGTGTCAGAGCCATGGACTAAAACTAAGTGTCAAGAAATGCATAATAAAATCCTTTGAGAAGTCATTCACCCCTGGTAATTATCATATTGACAACATACCCCTTAGAGCTAACCCAGTAGTCAGGGACTTAGGGACATGCATAGTAATCTAGACTTTGACCATCAGATGTCTACAGTAATGAGGAATCCTTCTACGTTGTGTTGTGCAACTAATAAACAATAGTATGGCATCTAAGTCCAAGGAAGTCATTGTTCCACCGTATTCAGCATTCATCAGACCTGTCATCAAGTACAATGCCTCCTTTGGTATGTACCTAACCATGCATATCCAACAACTGGAATGTCCACAGAGGTTCCTCACTAAAAGAATACAGGGCTTAAGTAAAATGTCCTATGCAGACCCCCTCAAGGCTCTATTCCCGTATTCTGTTTCCTACAGGCTTTTGAGGGGAGATCTATACCTGATATACAGGGCATTGTGAGACCCCCTCTCTGATGGACCTCCTGCATATCTGCAAAACAAACAGCACCAGAATTACCTATTCTAAAGACTTAAAACCTGCCTGTGATATAAATCAGACCTACTGGAGAGACAAGTATGTATCCCAGAAATTATCCTGTCTCTGGAACAGGCTCCCCATCCATGTGAAGCAGAGTTCCTCCATAACTCACTTCACGTGCAATCTGGACAATTGGATGACAAACAGGAAATTCATCCCTGGTTTGGCACCTATGTCTCTAATGGACACAGGCAGCCTGTAAATGGTTCATCTCCCAGGTCCCTGCTTACACTTATCAAGAGTATCAGAACTTGTCAGAGATTTGGCATGCTTGGCTAGGCTTAAAAAGGTTCTTGTGGGCATTAGCCTAGTAAACTCTTATGAACCTAAAGGGTTAAATGGGAATGTAGGATGACTGGGATGAAATGAAGTAAGGGTAGAGAGGGTCTTAATGGGTTTTATGCAAGTGTAACTGGGTAAGGAATCACATTTTGGTGTGAACTTGCTATATGGCAGGCTCACATCCAGGATGACCAGTAGGTACTGTGGTGGACAGGTAGGCCTTGGTTAATGCTAGTATATACAGATAAGGTGGGTAATATGTGTATATTTATTTACTTTTTCTTTGGAAAGTAGTGTGATGAAGGATTTCAGGCTTTGTTAGAAGGCATAGGATCTGGCTTGCTGTGTGTGATGGTGGTTCTTGGTTGGCTGGTTTGGGTTGTTTTGACTGGGTTGCTGTGAGCTAGGAGGCCATTTAGTTTAAGAACTCAGCAGAGGTTCACAATTTTTAATTTTTCTGTTTGCTCCTGGTTTATTTAGGAACTTTTGTCCTTAATTATCGATGGTGTAGAGCTGGATCTCCCCTCAGTTTGATCGTTGGTGGTAGTGAGTCGCAGTTACAGTGCCAGTGGTATCATTCAGAGTTATTGCCCTTATTTGAATTTAATGGTACTGTTTCCCCCCTGGGTTTTAGAGAGCTTTGCTCTTGACTAGACCTGGAGGTCAGGGAGCTTCCTTTCTGATGCAGCTGTTGGTGGTAGTGAGCCTCGGTTACATGTCCTGCCATTATGCAGGGTTGTGCCCCCCCCCCCTTTTTCTTCTCTGTCTCTTAGTTAGCTCATTAGTGGTAGTGGTTTTGTTTTTGGTTTGGGGGGGTGGGCATCTGACCAGCAGGTTTTGGATGGCGAGTTTCCCAGGCTGCGAGGCATGGTGGCTCTCTTCACATGCATGGTGGAGCACTTGCCAGGAAACCAGGTCATACATTTGAGTTTTAGTTCTGTTAAAATGCATATTTCTGTTCTGCTTGTTCTAGCAGCCTTCTATGTTATATGAGCAATATTTGAAATAGATTCCTGCTTTGGACTTTTGTTCCCCTACTTCTTGCATGGAAGGGTTGTGGGGTCTAGCCTGGTTCTTGTACAACTGTGGTTTCTGAAAAATCATTGGTAAATAATTTGAGGGTTGAAATCAGAAAACAGCAGACATTGGATTTTCAGACTTCATTCCTGTAGAACATTTATGCTAATGCAAACCTGTTATCAACTGTGTAACTTTGTAAGAGCAATATGAGTTGGATGTATGGCTGGGGGTGCTGTGGTCTGGGGGAGGGGGTGGTGTTCTGGTGGCTCATGACATTCTATGCTCAGCTGGTGGTTGGTTGTTTTGGTGTCTGGTCTGGTTTTGATGATTTTGTGACTCAGGACTGTTGGGTTTTGGTGCAACAGTGCTTCACTTGCAGTATCTTGTGAGGCTTTGATTTGTTGGTGGGGCTGGAGTAGTTCTCCTCTTAGGCTATGGGAGTATGATAATAGGCTCCTTAGTTAAGATGATATCTGGAAGTAACTAAAGTATTACTTCGACTTCTGGATTTATAATCATTTGTAAACCCTTTGAAATCTCCCTAAGACTGTCTTAATTTGACAGGATGCCTGTATTAACAGTTTCTGCACATCACAATGAAACAGATATTTTTTTACACATTGGACATTCTGTCAGCAAATAAAACTGCAATATTGCTAAAGGATGGTCATTGTTGGTAGTGGTGGTTTGGTATTTCATGGTTTTGTTAAACTGGGTTCATTCTGGCTGGCCGTTGGTCATAGGGGTTTTGCGGGCTTTGAGGCAGCCACAAGGAATGGTTGTTCACTGCCCATGCATGTTGTGGCAAGGAAGGGTACATGACGGGGGGCGGGGGTATAGGAAATAGCATTCGTGGGAGAATGCATGTGTTTGACTGACTCAGTGGCTCCCTTTGCTATTTCACTAGTATAAAGATTGTCAGTAGGAAAGGCCTGGGTTTAATTCTCTTGCGGGTTATGAGTCGCCTGTGAAGAATTACTGTCAGTCACGCATGCAGTAACAGCCATGGGGAATGGTTATGATAGACTTAGCTCTCAATTGCCCAGATTTTCGCAGAATGTCCAGAATTGTTACTCATATTCTCGGTCCATTCCTCGTAAATTATAGTACTGGCAAATAGCTGTTACGTGTAGCCAAAGAATAACGGCAGACATTTGGCAAATTGATTTATGCAGTCTATATGCCTCCCTTAAAGCTTCAGTAAGTTGTAAATCTTTTGTCAGTAGGTTGTAGCAGTACTGGTAGTGTAGGTGTATTTACTTCATTGTATAAATAAACCACAAGTGAAAAGCAATTTTGTTATGAAATAGCATTTAAACTACTCTTGGAAGAAGGACAGCTTTATTCTATAAGTTGCACTGAAAGGTGGAGAGGAACGATTTCTTCCACATACAGTTCTGTCTTTCCGGAAATCGTTTGTAAATAATTAAAAGTTGAATTCCCTGGCTAACAAATGCATAAGCATAGTGAAAGCAATATACATTGGTAGCTGCCCACACTTAAACTACAAAAAACATCCTGCAGACAGAGTTAGAAATCATGTTCTGAGTAATGTGGCAATTTTGCATGCACATTGAAGATTACAGATTGGTAGTGGCATTAAATTGCAAAGTGCTGAATCTACTGAAAGCAAATATTAACAGCTCACATTTTCTCCTTGCCTTTAGGTGGAAAAATCGAACATCCAAAGGAAAAAAGAAATATCCCCATTTAATAAATAAAGACAGACCTAATAATCACCTGATCACTAATCATTGATCTACTAATTTGAAATGCACCGTTCCTGTACTTAGTGAATATCAGAGCTGTAAAGCAAATACAAACTAATCTCCCATTAATGTACTGTAGAAGTGTCCTCGTATGTAACAGCGGTTGTCTGCACAGTGCACTTATAATTTGTTACTGGAAAAAACACAAAAATAGCTAGCACCACAGACATAAAATTATAAATCAGTGACAGCAACTCAGATGACCGAGGATTAATTAGTGGCTCATGAGCCTACTGATGATGGCGGGGGGGGGGGGGGCTGTACCTGCTCACCTCTCTTAGGAGGGTTGGTTGGGGGAAGTGTCTGGGGTGCACACAGTACACAGCTTTCTGCAATGTAGACTACAGAAATACGTGCAGTATGCACATCCTAGGAGGAGGGAGTTTTGAGGCTTAAGTAACAGACATGAGTGACAGTCCTTTGTTACTCCCACTGCATGCCCTAATGTGAGAATGTTGATTGGACATACACTAGGTGTTACAGAAACATACAGAAAATCCCCTGATGACTGCAATGATGATAGCCACTTCCAGCTGACTCGGAAAGGGGAAACAATTGTAAATAACCAGGCATTAGAAAGTCCTTCAGTAGCACTATAATTGGGTGGACTGAGAATGACATCTATAGACATTGCAATTTTCATAAAGTAAAGGTGCTTAACTTGTTTTTCTTTTGCAGATGGTGAAGGTACAGAATTTGAGGCAGAGATGACGAAGTACAGAGTTTGCATCAGCCGGTGACCTGAAGAAAGTTGACTCGACAGGTGATGCTGCTGCTGCATGTTCTGGACATTAGAGTGGAACACAGTGAGGTTGCAGGTAATGATACAATTTTAGGTGCGCATTTAGCCAAGTCAGAGTTTGTAGGGTTTGGGATTAGTGGGGGAACAGGTGCAGTTGAGATACATTAGGGTCATGGTGAAGCAGGTGTTTAGTTTTCATTATGGGGATTTTGGGGTAGTACATAGGTGGGGTGGAGTTACAACAGCTGAGGTTGGTTTGGCTTTGGGATCTGGTTGTGTTATTGGTTAGCTATGCAAGCTTTGGGGGAAGGGAGGGAATCTTTTAATCCCTTCATCTACTGCTTTTAGTTATATGAAAGTTCTGGAATGGGGGAGTATGTTGATAATTTGAATTAATTGATGTAGTCTGGGTTCAACATCTGATGGAAGCAGGAAATGCAAGCAGTAAAGCCTTTGGAGGCTTTTGTGGACTTGTGGCTAAAGACAGGGGCAACTGGGTGTTAAACTTCATTAGGTGTTAGGTTTCATTGATTACATGGTGGTTTGGTTGGAGAACAATACTGCCTTGGCCTTGCCAATTTTGGCTTATTTTTTCCTCGATCTAAGAGGTGCAGTGTATTTTGGGTGGGAGATACTTGATTGTGATATGATCAGAGGTGACAGCAGTTGATCAGTCACTGCATTGGGATGTGAGAGATAAGGACATTTGCCTTAGTTAATGGGGCATGTTGGGGGTAAGTTTTGTGAGTGGGTATGTCGGTGGGTAGTGTGTAGGTTTTCACATGCTTAGTATATGGTATGCATTCAGCTGTGCGGGTGACAGATGAGAAGGCATGTTAACTATTTGAGTTTGCAACAGCCTGAATTGTGCAGGCTGTCTTTGTTATGTTGATGTCAGGGTACCTGGGGTAAAGAGAATTTTCAGGGATAGAGAAGAGGTGTCCTTTCATGGATCAAAGGGAAGACCGGGGGATGCATTTTCCCATTATTGTATGTGTAACAGATGGGAGTTTCTTAAAAGGGAGCAATCAATTTGTTTGGGGAATAAAGCTCGTTTTCATCTGGTTAATTTGGCAGTGGGATGGGTTGTTCATGCTGCTAGACGAGGTGTGTCAGGTTGCGTTAGAAAGATTAGATGTTTGCTGCAGGAGTCTTGGGCATTGCTACATTTGTTAAATTTCTGTTGCAGCTGCCTGGGGAAGGATTTTGGTTGGAAGGATTGTTGAGTTATTGAGATCAGGCTTGGGAACAAGGTAAGCAGTTCAGCTGGTCAAGGAGGATTTAGTTGCAATTAGTATAGTGGCATGGGTGACAGGGATATGTGAATTTAGTAAATTTTGAATGGTGGTTCATATGCGTGAAGGGTTGGGGTGGGTTTGATAGTATGAAGACTGACAGATGTTGGCTATTGACAAAATAGGTTTTGTTGCAAAGGTTGGCATTGGTAAATGGAGAGTCATTGGGTTACAGTCTGTGTGGCATTTGTTTTATGAATTATGGAAACCATTAAGAAGACTGTTTGTTGATCAGCAAATGCTATGTTGGTCAGCAAATGTTTTCTTGCCTTATAAAGGATAGTTGGTATGATGGCAGGATTACCATTAAATTAATTTTTTAGAAAAGAAATCTCATTTTGGTCATTATTATATACACTGGGCGGTAAATGGGGTTGCAGTTAGGCATGATAGCACATGACTGACTTGCTTTGTTTCGGGTGACATTGGGCGTCTTAGAATTCTGGTGGCGGACTTCTCAGATAATGACCTGGGGATCATTACAAAGCTACTACTGGTATCTAAGATAAGTGAGGATTTGTTTAATTTATAGAGGTTATCCAAGGTTGGGGTATTACTTTGGCATTGAAGAGGGATCGTCGGTTTAATTTTCAGCCACTTGGGTAATTGGCTGCTTTCGGTATTTATATGATAGGTCTTTGGGAGGTTGATGACAGGGATTCAGTTTAGCTTAGAGTATGGAATACAAAGAATGATGTTTGGCTTCAACTCATTTTTAAATGTGTGGTTAGGTTTGTTTTGGAAGGTTTTCTGGGAAGTTTTGGTAGGAAGGAGGGGAACAGCCTGGTCAGGCTGGTGGGCAGAGAGGAGGGGCAGGCCTGTCCTTCTTTTGTTCCCCCCTCTGGTGTTGGATGCTCATTTCAATGAGTTGGGAAAGGAAAGTGAGCAGTTTGACACTGCTTGGTAAGTTAAACAAGTGAGTGGAGGTAAGGACTCTATGCATTTGGTTGGATGTTTAATTCAATAAGAGGGAAATGAAACTGAGTGATGGGACCCTGCTTGATAAGTAAATAAGAGATCCGAAGTAAGGATGCTGCTTATTTGCTCAGGGTGAGTGAGGTCATGCTGCTGTAGCTAACTGTTATATGGATGTTTATGCTGTGATTAATAACAGTTATATGGATGTTTATACTAGGATTAGTCAATAAAGTTATGATTATGGAAGTTTAATAAAGGTCATCAAATATCATTTGGTTTGCTGTGTTTATTGAAAAAAACAGGAAAATTGGTATTCAGTATAGTAACATAGATGTAACACTAATAGTTGTCTACAATGAGATAATAAAAGACATACATAGTAAGCATAGCTCTAATGAAGAAACTAAAATAAAATCTATTGATTTTATCATCTTTACATAATGAAGGCATAATTACAGCAAAAAGAAATGGTTACAAAATCTTTGCACATGATCTTTAAATATATATATATATATATATATATATATATATATATATATACAACATCAGGCAATAATAACAGACGTACAAAACTAAGGGGACGTAATTTGAAATAATGTGAAGGACTCAAAAGTAAGGTGAGAAAGTATTTGTTTTTGCAGAGAATGAAATTTATATAGCTAAGAGCCTTCCAAAAAAGACAGTGTCAACAGTTGTACAGTAGTTCAAAACTGCATAGGTACACATAAGGCAAAGTGAGGATTCAGAAGAAATGAAACAGTAGGAGTCATGGAACTATATCTCTTAGGCTGCAAACTGATATATCAATTTTCCTCTTGGATTTTTACCAACCACTCGAGTCACTTTGTCAATAACTAGATTGTTTTTCTCCATTTTCTCTGAGCCACAAATGTTTTAGCATGAATAATCTAAAATAAAACTAAGAGCAATGATTTACTGTTTCACTTGAATATTCTTTAATTTTCTTTTTAAACTAACAATGGTAAACCAGAGATCTGCTAAAAGTGAAAGGTTTAGAAAATAAAAATGCTTTCTTTTGGTCATTTTTTCATTGTTCATATCAAATGGAGGAGGTAAAGTGGTTTTCTAGTTCATTTTGCTAGTTCTCCATTTTGGTGTACAGGCATTAACTGGAGCTCTGTCTCATGCTGAAGAAGGCCATTAGCAGCTTTCATTCTGAAGAAGCAGAAAAAGACAACATGAATTACAATTAAGAAATGTATGTGCATAATTAAAAGTATAATCTGTTTTATAAACAAATGCTGAATTTTTAGAAAGTGTTATTTATCTACAACTGCAAGATGAACACTAGGTATGCCTTGAATGAGAGGCTGGGTGTCAGCATTACCTTATCCCTAGGATTCAGAGTGAAAAGCACCACTCTAGCTAACTCTGCACTGCCAATTAATGCAACAACAATGGTCTCATTTTAGAGACAAACTAAAGCTGCACAGAGACACAATTTATTATTGCATCTCTGAATCAAACATTGTGTCCTACGATCAGTACCAGTCCATGCATCTACATTGCAAAGGAATCTCCAATTAAGCATGGACAAACACACGGACACACAGAGACACAGGCATACACACACACACACACACACACACACACACACACACACACACACACACACACACACACACACACACACACACACACACAATTCATACATCTCAACCTGGAAACATCAAAAATCTGGACAAAGGCCCATGAAAAATAGGTACAAATCTGTACGCTGAATAACATAAACTTTGCATATGTAATTATGTAACCCCACCCACTCCAATGCAATTGTGGGACACCATCATTCAAACACAAATTGAAGAATAGATAAAATATTAAACACAAAATATAACCAGAATTCGTTTTATTTAAACATTTGAACGTGCATCAAACTTTGAACTTGTGTGAAACTAAAATACAATTGTCTTTTATAAAATTAAAATGAACTGCATTGAATCGAATGAGGTGTTGAAAGCTGACAAGCAACAGGAGGCCCCATGTAGAAAATCAGAAAAAAAAAGTGGGGGTGTTGATGATGATGATGATTTAATTCCAGTCAAGCTTGCATTGCACTAGTTAACCAACAGGTTCATAGTTACTAGGTATCTCCTTCAAAGGTGGACATTCTCAGGACTACAGCATTCACAGCATTTAAAAACACAACACAGTACAGAAATATCAGCAATCCATCTACATACTGTGGGGGGAGAACTCACAGCCTTCTACATCAAAAACAAATATGCTACCCATTGTGCTATTAACAATGCAAGCAGACTTGGCATAAGCAACACTAAACTTCTGTTTCCCTGATGTTCTCAGCTGCTTGTAAAATCTACTCGACATTCAACTCTCTCTTTCAACTTTGCAGCACAAGAAATCTGGAGGACAAAAGTCCAGTAACCAGGGACAAATTT
This sequence comes from Protopterus annectens, assembly GCF_019279795.1. Lineage (NCBI taxonomy): Eukaryota > Metazoa > Chordata > Ceratodontiformes > Protopteridae > Protopterus > Protopterus annectens. The sequence goes on from NC_056725.1 coordinate 408,776,180, forward strand.
TTAAACATTGCTTGTACAATCTTGGAAAGTTGCTAGAATAAAATGTTTTGTATTACCAAATTACCATGCATTTCCTGAAAGATAGGAAGACTGAAACTTAAATGGCTATCGTGATTTAGTGAATTCAGTTCTCACTAATCTGCTAGAAAACCACAAATTTTAAGAGGAACAGACCAAAGGCATGAGCCAAACATTTCAAACATTGAACAAAAGTGGTGGTATGGGTAGGGAAATCAGGCTCTTTCTCCTTGTACCTAAGGTATAAGGTTTGAGCCTGAGTAACACTAACCGCCAGTTATACTTAACTGGTGCAGTGTCACACACACACACACACATACACACACACACACACACACACACACACACACACACACACACACACACACACACACACACACACACACACACATACACACACACACACACACACACACACACACCTCCCTATCAAAAGGTAAAAAAGGTCACAGGGACAAAGACAAACCATTTACTAAAAACTGCAGGAAAGACCAAGCATATCTACAGTCTTCACTGTGTAATACATTAAACCTCCTATAGTGCAGGAAATATGTAAATGACCTTTAATGATATACCATTGTTTAAGCAGCATGGCTTCTGAATATGCGTAACTCTTTTGTTTACTTGTTTTAAGTCTGTACTGGTGCATTCAAGCCAATAAAGCCAAACCCCACTAGCTGAAGATGATGCTGTTCAGACTTTTTCTAAACTCATCAGTACAGCATAAGGGCACTGCTTAGCCATACTTTAGAAACAGAGTTTAAAAAGAAGCCTGTTGTCTGTAATATTAGAGTGACTACAAAATATTTCAAATAACAGCCAAACCAAAGAATAAAAAAGTCACAGAGATAAGCCATTTAAAAAAAAAGCTAAAAGAAAACCCCAGCAAAGCTGGATTCTTATATGTGTGTGTGCATATATATATATATATATATATATATATATATATATATATATGTGTGTGTGTGTGTGTGTGTGTGTGTGTGTGTGTGTGTGTGTGTGTGTGTGTGTGTGTGTGTGTGTGTGTGTGTGTGTGTGTGTGTGTATATATATATATATATGTGTGTGTGTGTGTGTGTGTGTGTGTGTGTGTGTGTGTATGTATATATATATATATATATATATATATATATATATACATATACACACACACACACACACACACACACACACACACACACACACACACACACACACACACACACACACACACACACACACACACACACACACATATATTACATATATAAATATATATGGGTCTACCTTGTTTAATTGAAATTACACTTACTCGAATTTGAAAAATGTAAAACAACTTCATTTATTAAGAATCAACGGATCGCTAGTATTTTTTCTAAGGGAAATGAACCACTTGGCCACCAGGCTGAACTTTGCCCATTTCCCCAGTGTAGCGTAGTGCAATCTTAGTGTTGGTATATTTAGTTAGGGGGGGTTTCACTGGAGGCCATGTGGTTCATTTCCCTTAGAAAAAATATCAGTGATCTGTTGCTTCACATTACTAAGCGTTTGGTGAAGTCAGTTCAATTTTTGGTGGCTCAGGTAAATGTAAATGTGATTAATGAAAGTAGACCCGTATATATATGTATATATATATATATATATATATATATATATATATATATATATATATATACACACATACATATTTAAACAAGTTTTTCTACAAAATCATTGACTGTATGATCAACAGCTGTATTGTTGACTCCATTTAGTTGAATGTGCCGGTGTGTGATCACTGTAATAGCAGAGTGGGGAAATATGCATTTTCTCTGGTATTGCAGGATGTTAACGAGTTGGTATGGATAAGCAGCAAGGAATATAGTGGGTGCAACTGTAGGTTTCTCTTTTGGAGACTGCATGCCATAGTGTCAGCAGCATGCATAATGATCTTTTTTTTTCTATAAAAAGTACTCCCATGTTTTGTTTATGGCTAACTGCCCTTTTGGGCCATTTCAAACATAGCCAATTTCTCCCAAAGGTGAGAATCAAACCCTGTACCTTGTGAATGTGAAGTGAGAATATTAGCCATTATTTCAACCCCATGTACATAAACTAGCTTACACATTTTACAAGACAAGTGGAGGTCTTGATAAGATTTGAACTTAAGACCCTTGGTTTACTAGACCAGTGCTCTAACCCCTGTGTTATAAGGCCACAAACATCTTAACAGTTGATCCATATGCCCTAACATCATCATCTACATTCATAGTTACAGCTATCAATCCATCCCACATGCTTGAATATGCCATATATGTAGAGATGGAATATGAACCAATGTCAGCAGATGTTACGACAAGTAAGAGCCAAACACATATCCAATGTGCCACAACTTCAGTGTGCATGTGTGTGTGTGTGTGTGTGTGTGTGTGTGTGTGTGTGTGTGTGTGTGTGTGTGTGTGTGTGTGTGTGTGTGTGTGTGTGTGTGTGTGTGTGTGTGTGTGTGTGTGTTTTGGGCAGAATTAATTTAATTTAACCATGGTCAAACATCTGTAATGCAAGAGAGCATTCTTGGAGGAGGGCTGTATATAACAGTGACTAACACTGTTCTCAGTTGTTCAAAGTTAGATAATTATCCACCTGGCGTATCTGGGTCAGTATGGTCGTGTCAGTCTGGTCTGGAAGGGAAATCTTTGTGTGAAACATAATCAACACTTTTATTTGTAAATTGTTTATGTGACTTCTTGAATGTTAAAAAAGGCATGCATTTTCATAAAGGGCACATTATACTGAGACATTTTGTGTTGAGAAGGGATGAACCTATTGCTTTGTGATACTTTGTGAATGACATCCCAGATATACCTCATTTTGTGTTTCAGAATCGTTACTTTATTATTATTGCAGTTTCAGAGTAAACCTTTTGCAAATGTCATTCAATTCAGTTTAGAACAGCTATACAAACGTTTCCTTTTCTCAGGGCAAGTAGATTCCAGAGAAGTTTTCCTCAGATAGATAGCAAATGTTGAAGGTGTGATGGGGAAGAAAGAGGTAATTGGGAACATATTTTCTGGGAGGGCAGTGAGTTGGCAGACTTTAAGGATTCCCTGCAGTATGCACTGTTGAAGATGCTGGGTGGGCAGATTAGTATGATGAGGGAGATGATTTTTCTGAGCTATGATACAGAATCAGAATTGCCCAGATATGGTAAGGCCTTGCTGTCTCTAATTATTTTGGCTGCCAAAAAAGCAATTACTAGAAAATGGAAATCAAAATGTAAACCAACTATGTTAGCAGTAGTGAATATAGTAACAGAGATAAAACAACTGGAACTGAGATCTTTAGAAAAAGGTAAAAACAAACTGCATAAGAAAAATGGGAATTGTGGAACAATGCATACGTACAAGGAATGAATGAGGTTTAAAAGAAGGCAGGACTTAAATGAGCTATGTAATGTTTGACTGAAAACAATTGGGTGGATTATGAGTGATGTATAATGTTTGCAACTGGGAGTGTGTCCATGTTGTTAGTTTTCATTTATATAAATGTATGATTGCTTATGCTGTAAGTGATGGATTAATAAAGATATTTCTTGTTTAAAAAAGGGGGCAGGAATTGAAAAATATTTGTAATGTTACTTAGGTTATATGATACACCACAATGTAGGCGAAGCATTATGTTTGTTAATTTTAACTTATTAATAGAGTTTGATTACTTTTATATGAATGTAAATGTGCTACGTCACAAGTGATAATTCAATAAAGGCGTTTAAAGGTGTTTAAAAAAAATAAAAAATTTTAAAAAGGGCTAGAGCATAATTCAGAATATTATAAAAGTGTTCTGCTGTTATAACATTAGAAATAAAAGCCAATATTTATCTGTTATTTGTTGTCTGAATTATTTTCCTAAGACGTGTCAGGCTACTTCAGAAATGCAATTATCATTTGGTATAAGCCATCTGAAGGCCTATATGCCCATTAGAATATATGGGGCTGCCAACTTATACTATGTCTGCTTTCTTTAACTGGTGGTTAGCCTACCGAGTTGACATTACATTGGTGATAAAAATGGATGCTTTTCTCCAAAAATGGTATCTCTTTTCTGGGCTTATAGTCAGTCGTTTAGATTACAAGAACTCATATAATTTTGCTCAAACAAGATAGCTTGAGTTGTCAGTTGCATGTATTGTCTTTGATAGAGATATATGAGTGAGGTGTTTTTTCTTGTATGTGTCTATTTACTTGGTGGCTATTCTTGCAGCATCCTTGAAAAAGAGCAAGACAGTATTTACACCACCTGCCAGTGACCACTCGTACGCTAAGATGCAGTGTCATCTGAGTGAGAATAATAAAGATTGGGGAGTGTGATGGGCTTGTTCTGAAAAAAATTATCTTATGAGACTGTTGCACATGCTTGTATTTTGCACAAGTCTAAGTACTTGTAATATCAGTATCAAAGTACTTGAGTTTATGCAATGTGAGCTATATTTTTTTCACTGGACTTGTACTTTGAAAACTAATGTCTTCAGGAGATGAAGTGGAATTCTTTTTCTGTCACTATTAAAGTAGCATCACCACAACATTCCTGTACTAGCATGGCAGTATGGTCAAGTCGACTTCAATGTTTAGTTGAATATAGTAGTGCACACTTTCCTTAAGGAAGAACAAAGCAAAAAAAAAATGGGAAAACTAGTTGTACAGGAACAACTGCTCTTGATACTGGCATATGAATTGCTAAAATAGGCCATTGTCACAACGTCTTACACACGATCCATGTCAAAGATCACTTTGCATTCTTATTAAAAATGAAAAAAAAAAAGGATTCAAGCTGGAATTGCTTTTAATTAAAACAAGAGAGGTTAGTTTGCTTTTTATTTCTTCTAGTTTGTACAATGTGATTTGTTTACTTTACAATCTGGTTTACTTGTATTCTGCTTTTAACTGCATATTAAAACTTGAAAAGAGACTACAGCTCTGTCTCTTGTGAGTCAGACATAAATTTTTCCCACTGTCCCACCCTGTTACTGTTGTGTTCTTAAACACTACTATCTTTCTTGTTGCCTTATGTTAATTTCACAATATATTTTATTTCCTCTCTGCTTTTACTGGCTTGTGTGAGTAAGCACTAAATTATCATTTTGTGAAATCACTCCCCTTCAACTATTTAAATTTATTGGCCATACTACTGTATTCCATCGTACCAGAATACAAAAGTGCCCACCCCTTTCAATCTATCTTGCTCATTTAAAAATAGTGGCTGTCCACCTAAACTTAACATTTTAGACAGGTAGAACTTAAGTTACTCACTTTAATATCTAACTGTTTAGTGCACACTATAGTGTTTAGGATACACCATTTTTTAAAATGTTACCATTAAGCATCTATTGTAAAATTCGTCCTCAAGTTTTTACAACAATTTGTATTGCCGTTTTCTGCTATAGTGCTTCTGGACTTTTTATCAGTTTGTTTCTGTTCTTTGTGGATTATTAAGCATCTATTGCAAGACCACCAGTTATTGGACAGCCCACATTCTGCCTCTAAGTAGCCATCTTGGGATTAGTGCTCCTGTTTTCTCCTGGTGAGAGAAGGAGTACAGGGACATTATTTCTTGGAGGCTGTTGATCACCAGAAAGCCTAATAACTGCTTTATAGGTGACAGCTTGGAATCTGTGCTTATATTCATTGTTTGGCAATGCTCTGTACAGACTCAGACACCTTGAGTGACATTTTTCCTGTAAAAGCAGAATTGAAATTTCTCCAATATCTAGTTAAACACAGGAAAACTAGTTTGCAGTGAAATGCACTGTCCACATAGTTGCAAACTGGATAATCCTGACAGTGACTGATATTCCTACTTCAGCAGTCTAATCAATAAAAAAGGGTCTGTTGCCATGGATATGAACATTCCTACTGTCTCCGTTACCAGCTTGGTGGATATGGGCATCCTGCGGCAATGTAGAAATTCTCAAATAAACTGATACGGTATGAGAGAGATGTATTTCCACAATGTCACTGGAGGCAAAGGTCTCACATAAAAGTCTCCTAATGTCAGTAAGGTTGTCAGTATTTCATATGCTGCACCCATCACACACAATTCAAAGCAGACATATAGACCCACATATACTGAGACACTTACATGTAACCTTCCTAAACCACAAAGACCTTCTAAACAAAGTACACATAAGAAATACCCTCAGCAGCCCCAAATGCACTCTTTCAAAACAACACCCACATTGACTCATACAGCTACATCTCATGGAGCCTCTACCTCTAAGCCCATAATTAAGTCACCACACAATCCGACATTCTAGTCATTGGAGACTCCATTGTGAGGCACACTGATGTCCCTCTCACCAGGCTGAATAAGGAGAAAGTTACAGTCAGTTGCTTATCAGGGCTAGGATCTGCTACATTACACATACACTCAGGTCATTGGACCACAATTACCAATATGACTCAGTCATAGTCCATGTGGGAGTAAATGACCTGAGACGTACCTCTTTAGACTATATGAAGAGAGACATCATAGAGTTCTCAGAATAAGTGACTCAAGCTGGTATGAACCTAGCATTGAGCAGCATTTTACTTTCTCCAAGGATGATGCCACAATATGAACAAAAGATGATTGACTTTAACAATTGGCTTAGTTTCTGGTGTCATTTTAAGGAGGTGAAATATTGGGAGACATCTATAGAATATAAAGAATTACTTTGGCAGCTACTACTAGAAGCAACAAGATTTCCAGGTATGAATGATGCAGTCTCCCTGGCCCCTGTTTTAAAACTAAGGGCTGCTAAGTTATAGTGTTTTTAATTGAAGGTCAATGTTAAAGTTTTTAAGGAATTTTATTATTGTTTTTTTAAAGAAAAACACAAAAAACAAGTATAATGATGATATGAAGATGTTTGGGTTGGGTGTGGTAGGTTTGTGATTACTGTTTAAATGACCATATTTAAGTTTGCTTGCCAAGTATTTGAAATATGTAATATATTTTTTAACCACAAGATGACGCTATTAGTTTAATTTTAATGTGAATTTAAAGTTTTTTTAGAGTTGATTACTTAAACATTTTAGAATGTAGGAAGTAAATATTTACACATGTATTAATATTAGGTGAATAGTGTGATAGAGAGTATGTTTTATATGTGTTGGTATAGTTTTAGAATATTTATTAAAAGATTAAAAGTTTTTAGGATGCTTGTAACTGTGTTGAACTATTTGAAACTGTAATGATTAATTTGCCAATAGAATTAGAGCATCAATTAAGGACAGGATATAGAGGGAGTGAATTGTACTAGGTATGCATTTACAATACATCTGAGGAAGTCTCTAGGAGATGAAAACGTATTTGTAGAATTACAGCATTAATGTAAAAGTAGAAAACTTGTGTTTGAATAAAACTTGTTGGTGTGGATAGAACATATTCGTTTTCTGTTACAAATTGCTCCTTTATTTACTTGAGGTGAAATATTAGTCAGTATGGAAGGAGATGGTCAACATACCATGCTGCTTTGCCAGGGATGGTCTGCGCCTCTACACTCTAGGCTTTCAAATATTAGCTAAAACATTGTCTTCCCCCATAGTGCCTTTTTTAGGCAATGCCAAACTGAAAGTACTTCTGACATAGCAAATCAAAACCAAGAAAATCTGAAAGTATTACTGCTCAATGCTAGGAGCCTAAACAAAACCTCCACTCCCTGGAAGCTCTCTTTACCCTAGAGAATACTGATGTATGTGTGGTCTCAGAGACGTGGTTTAAAGACATGGACAGCACACCAACAGTGCAAAGTTGTAATGCCTTCCACACATTTAGACCAGCTACTTCACAGGCAGGGAATAAAGGTGGAGGTGTCTCTATTTACATCAAAAATAAATATATTTCAAGGCTTTCAAACAGGACAATGTACTTGAGCTGCTCCATGTTCAAATCATCATAGGTAAAATCCAATACCACTTCCTTGCAAGCTATAGGTCCCCCTCTATGACCCAGGAAACCCATACCATGTATTTAAACTTATTAGAAACACAAATCATCCAACTCAAGACCATAGTCATGGGTGACTTTAATTACTCCACTATTAACTGGGAATCCTATACAACATCAAACGTACATGCACAGAGATTCCTGGATTTTGTAAACACAAACTCCCTGGACCAGATAGTCAATACACCAACCAGGGGTGCAACCATACTGGATCTGGTCCTCACTAATATGGTAGAGAGCTGCACATCCCCTACTGTAATGCCTTCCCTGGTAAGGTCAGACCATAAAATGGTCTCCTTTGAAGTAAAAGTAAAACCTGAACCCCCCCAGCTAAACCGGAAATATTCAGGAACTATTCTAAGGCTCTCCTCCTGTTATTAATTGAGTACCTGGCAAAATTTCAAGCCTCTATAAACTCTGAGAACACTTCTGTCTATGCAGAACTTTCACAGAAACCCTGTACAAGCATGTTACTAGCTGCATAGAGGCAGCTGTACCCACCAGGAAGAATTACAGAACTAACTCAAAAAAACAAGCCACCCTGGTGGAATAGGAGGAAGTAAATCATGGCAAAAATTAGGAGGTGCAGCACCCATTAGGATAAAAGCACTCTCATTAAACTAAACAAACAACTCAGAGGACAAATAAAGTCTACCAAAGCCAGATTTGAGGTACGTTTAGCCTCCCAGGCCAAGGACAACCACAAAGCATTCTTTAGCTATGTCTGCAACCTCAAAGGTAATACACAATTGTGTGCAGAGCTCATTGTAAATGGAGCCACCTATACTGAGCCAGATGATATAGCAAATCTCCTGGCTGATAAATTCAGCTCCAACTTTCCTCCTATCTCCCCCTCAACCTTCCCTCAGGAAATACCATCAAATAAAACTCCCCCTTCTATCACTAGGGAACAGGTCCTTAATGCTCTCTTTAAGACCAAGAATACTGCATCAATGGGACCAGACAATATCCCAGGATGCCTTCTAAATACCATGAAACATGTCCTATCAGGGCGGGACCAGACAATATCCCAGGATGCCTTCTAAATACCATGAAACATGTCCTATCAGGGCCTCTGCAATTATTATTTAACTGTAGCCTCAAAACAGGCTTCATGCCTCATGAATGGAGAAAGTCAACAGTCATCCCTCTGCATAAAGGTAGGCCACCTAGAGACCCTGTAAACTACAGAAGCATAAGTCTCACTAGTCTTATATGTAAAGCCATGGAAAGAATTATCATGGAGATGATCAACAGAGCTATAATAAACCTCCAGACACTGGACTCAACCCAGTTTGGTTTTGTCAAGGGCAGATCATGCCTACTCAATCTGGTGGACTTCTTAGAGAAGGTCACCAAAGCAGTGGATGAGGGCAAAATTGTTTATACTGCCTACCTTGACCTGGCCAAGGCATTTGACACAATGGGCATTGTTGACAAACTCAAGAGGTTAGGTACAAACCCGTATGTCACATGGTGGATAGCCAACTGGCTCACAGACAGGACCCAGGAAGTTAGACTTGGGGAGTCCACCTCTATAAAGAGGCCAGTCACAAGTGGAGTCCCTCCGGAATCGGTCCTTGGACCACTCTTTTTGGTGTTTACTTCTCAGTAGTCAAGGCCAATGCCAGTGGTCTCTGGTTGTCTAAATTTGCAGATGATTGCAAATTAGGAGCTGTCATTGAATCTCACACTGACACAAATGTTCTGCAGGAGGGGCTGACACAGACAAATAACTGGTATGAGAGTGATGGACTAAAACTAAATGCCAAGAAATGTATAATAGTATCCTTTGGGAAGTTATCCATCCCTGGTAACTATCATATTGACAATACACCCCTTAGAGTTGTCCCAGTAGTCAGGGACTTAGGGACACACATAGATAGTAATCTAGCCTTTGATCATCATGTGTCTATAGTGTTGAGGAAATCATTCTGTTGCACAACTTATAAACAAAAGTATGGCATCTAAGTCCAAGGAAGTCATTGTTCCACTGTATTTGGCATTTATCAGACCTATCATTGAGCATAATGCCCCCTTTGGTATATACCTAACCAGACATATCAACAATTGGAACATACACAGAGGTTCCTCACTAAAAGAATACAGGGGATAAGTAATATGTCCTATGCAGACAACCTCAAGGCCTTATCCCTGTATTCTGTCTCCTACAGGATTTTGAGGGGAGAGCTATGCCTGGCATACAGGGCATTGTCAGATCCCACTCTGATGGACCTCCTGCATATCCACAAAAAAACAGTACCAGAATTACCCATTCTAATGACTTAAACCTTGCCTGTGACATAAATAGGTCCTGCTGGAGAGATTGGTATGTATCCCAGAGACTACCCCATCTATGGAACAGGCTCCCCATCCATCTGAAGCAGAGTTTCTCCCTAATCCAATTCAAGTGCAACTTGGACAATTAGATGGGAAATCAGACATTCATCCCTGGTTTGGGACCTATGTCTCTGATGCAAACAAGTAACCTATAAATGGTTCATCTCATGCTTATACTTATCAAGGGTATCTGAACTTGTCAGATATTTGGGATGCATGGCTAGGCTTAAAAAGGCCCTTGTGGTCATTAGCTTAGTAAACACCTATGAACCTATGAACCTATAAGATTATTGACTATCTAACAGCACCAGCCACAATAAAGTTGCAAGCTATGAATGTACCACTGTTCCAATCACTGTCATTGAATATGATCTAAGTGCTCTTGGAGTAAAGCCTTCATTGTAAATAGCACTTTATAAGCAAATATAAAAGTATATAGTACTTGTCACTGCTATGTATAACTTAGATCTGATGAAGCTCTGACAAAGGAGAAAGCTGCCCCCCTCTCTCTCTCTCTCTGTATATATATATATATATATATATATATATATATATATATATATATATATATAATCTAGTCAGTTTCAGTGAGGTCCATACTTACTTTAGACGAAGGAATATAAAACAGTATCATGCCTTGGTTTGATATATCATTTGATAAACATGAGACTGTTTTCTTGTTTTCCTGTCCAGCTGATGTAACACTTTCTGGGGCCAGTCAGTCACACCAAAAGTAAGAACAAAAAAGCACCCTGATATATAGTTTGAACTTTATTCCAGGATCTCAAGGACATTTTTAATGTTAGGTTTAATCTTTTAAAATGCTTCTTACTAAGCTTTGTTATGATGTGATCATGCTATCTTGATGAACTTTCATTTATTCCCAGATATTTATATACCCCCTCTTGTTTAAGTTCTTTTATATCACATCCCTCTCTCAAGTTGATAGTTTTTTAACTTTTTCAGTTTTCTTGCTGTACATTTAGCTTTCACTCATTTATCAAGACCAAATGTCCTTTTCATACTGCCTGATATCAAATTGCTGTTGCACTTTCAGTTCCTTGCCTCCTAAGCTAGACTATGTTAAACAATCCATGAAAAGTAAATGAGATGTCATATGAGATATGTTTTTTGATAATCAAGTTGGATTCATAGTTTTGTCTAGTAAGTAAATAACTTATTAGGTTAAGGGCAGTGCAAAACAGCAGTGGTGACAAATAATCACTATGGAATATGGGTCTTTGGATTTGTATCCTTAGGATAGTGATTAGCGTTTTCTGATGACCCAGCTGTAATGTATTCTCATGCATTTTAGTGAATGCTACAAAACGTATCCATGTAGGGTGTATGTCAAACATCTGGAATGTGGAATGCAGTCAAATGTTTTTTTTTTTCTTCTTTTTTTTTGTAATTTATCCATTCAAAACTTAAGTTCATAGCTTTTTACAGCTCTCTATTATGAGTTTGGTAAACAATAGATGACCCTTATGTTTTGTACTATTGTGCTTTATTACCTTTCTCTTTTATTGCCATGACTGCATTTTATTTAAATGGCTGAAAGCTCAATTGGTATCAGTTTTGTTGTATAATTTATATGTTGTTGGAAAGCAAGTTATTGGTTTATAGTTCTTAGGGTGGCTTGCAGGATCACTGTTAAGAACGAGTATGGTCTTTCCCTTTGTTAATCAGGTTAGTGTCTGTTTTGGATGTGCAGATAAATAACATTAACTCAGGGATAAATCAATGTACAAACATATTAATACTATTAGCCAGGAAGTGGGTATTGCACCTTGGTCTGGGGTTTACTAGTTAGGAGCCTTTCTTAATTTCTCTGGTTGTTAATTTATACCATATTATAGCCTCCACTTTAGCACTTCTCGCCGTTTTCTGCTTCTCTTTTAATCATAAAATCGTCTTTATTATGCTCCACGTCAGAAATGTTCCTTGAAATTGTATTGATTTCTTCCTTTTTTTCTTGGTGTTACTGTTGCCGTTGCCTTCTTTCCCAAATCTCTATAAAATGTTTTGGGGTTATCAGTGGATTGCTTGTTTTGTAGTTAAATTCTTTATATTTTCTATATACATTCTTAATTTTGCAGTTTATGCTGTAGTTTTTAATTTATTACTAGAGATGGCATAAGATTAATCCTGGTCTGTTTTGATGTTCTGCATTGTTTTTAGCACATCCACCTTTCTAAGATGATTTATTTAGTCTTCAATATTCTTCTTGTATTGATTAGTCTTGTCTTACTTGTTCTATAGTTGATACTATTCAGCGTTTCCATAGTAACATATTCTACTTTTCCCCTCCTTTCCTTTGTCACTCTGCACTTTATGTAGTGCTTGTTTAGCTGCACAGTAGTGTTTTCTGTCTATTTCTGTTAACTCATGTGAATTTCTGTTAATGATCTCCATTAGAGTGTTCATCTGTTTTATTAGTTGTCAAACAATTTCGGTCTTATTCACTCTTTGTAATCACTTTCTCTTTCCCTATTGTGTTACAGCTCTCCGTGTTGATTAAATCAATGATGTTTTCCTTTAGATCATTTATACTTCTTCCTGAGTAGTGCAATGCATTTCCATAAAATTTAATTTCACTCTGTTATTCCATTACCAAAGCTTTGGTGATGGCTACACATACGGAAATTCTGTTATTGGGGTTACTGTTTGTGAAGACCATAATGTATACAGGGGTAACCATCAGCAGTTGTCCCTGTTGCACCTTACTGCAAAATGTAACTTGGTCTCAGTGTGCCAAGCACATCAACACCTGTAAATTCACAATACGTTTCCAGCCCATGCATAAGATGCACTCAGCTGGTATGAATGAATCTGATGTTCCTTTGAGAATTGTGAAATAATGGATCAGAATGTCTTAAAAGCTGACTTTCTCCAGCCTATAATTATATTCAAAGAATCTATGAATAACATATGTATAATGCTATTGTTACTGGAAATTAATATTTCTTTTTTAAATTTAAACCACTCAATTAATGCATTTAATAATGATTTTGAAAATTACATCATTGGTTCATTTAATGGGGAGGCATAATTTATTTGTGCATATTGCATATGAGTAGCTATTGTCAAATTAATTAGTTGTGGCAGTTTTATACTCCATATTGAGGCTTCATACATAACAGTGTGCATATCTGGTAATATAATTAGAGTTTGGAATATAACCAAAATAACAGTTATGTGCTCACCATGTTTACTGAGATAAAACTTTCTGCAGTGGGATAACTGCTGGGATTTCCTCTTATCCTGACTCCAGCTTAGTGCATATTGTCTTTCTCATCCCTGCAGTTACAGGTAAATGTCTCATAATGGTGCATGGCATCAATCCCCTGGCTAGGATAGCATCTCACCTCAGGGCCTCTCAGTATAAGCCTCAGTTTTTTTTTTTTGAACAAACTCAATCTGCAAGACAGGAAATAAAAATGAAATATGATATGTTGCATACTTTCACAACTTATGGGAAATCCTTTTGTAGCCACAAGATGGAAATGCCATCCAAACACAGATGGAAGATGAGAGGGTAATATGAACCCACTGCAGAACACTTCCTTACAGTTTAATTGCTGTAGTGAGTACATATCTTTTGCATCTGACACTGAATGCCTTACACAGTGGGTAATCATGTACTGAGAATAATCCTTTATAACTTCATGGCATAGCGAGGTAAAAGCCAAGTTATGACCCAGATGACTCAGGACTGAGTGGCAGCATGGGCATTGAAGGAGCTGGGATGGGAGTGAATGGCAAACACCATTTATGGCTCTCTGTAAAGAACTGGAATAAGGAATAGTACTGATTGATTGAAATAAGTTGTGTATTTGGACAACATAGCTTATTTTGTTTTAAAGCGTGGTATCATTCAGTTATCTTGAACTGTCATAACTCTTCACACTGTAGAATTCCTAGGGGCAAAGGGGAAAGTGTAGCACTCAGTTTCACTCTTTTTAAGTGAAGGCAGTGTATTGAATATTAATAAGGGAAGCTTGCACTTCTATATGGGATCCTGTTAATTGTACTCTGATCCCTAAAGGCATAACTCTTTCAGTCAGAGCAAGTAGCTAAAAGCTATGAGTTGTCATGCATCACTGCAGTACCATGAAGGTGCAGAAATCTGCTTTGAGCTTCATTATGTTAGACAGTGAGAACAATATGGACAAACAGGGAACTTCCTCATGCATCAGAACTAACTGACAGTAGTGGACCTTATAATGCCATCAAAATAAGTGGTATAGCTACTCTCAAGAACTTTGCTAACATTTGCCTCTCTGGCTTGATCGGTTAAAGGGTGTTAAAGCAATACATAACCTGTAAGTTGATCACAAAGGATCAGAACGTATATGAAGATTTTGGAGATATTTACAAAAATGTAAGTATCTACTTAAATGATGTGCAATGAACAGAGTGCAACTGTAATTTAAAGAACAGGAGAGTCAAATGGATGACATCATTAAGCCAACCTTATCTAGAAACTCATATAAAGTATAGTAACCTACAAACAAGAAAACTACTTTATTATTTCTGTAAATTTAACAACCCGATATATAGAATACTCCACCTAGCCCTGCTAGATGAAGACATTCATCCTAACCCCGGCCCAAACAATATTCCTGCCACTGAACTAGGTAACTCTAACATAACTAATATACATACTCCTATTAAACCTCCAAACTCCCTCTCTTTAGCACATCTTAACATTCGTAGCATCAACAACAAGATTACCCATATTCATGCCCTATTACAACTCTACCAATTTGACATCTTATGTTTATCTGAAACATGGCTTAAACCTTCCATTAATGACAATGAAATTACCCCGCCTGGCTACAGTATCCTCAGATTAGACCGTATTAACAAAAAGGGAGGGGGTGTTGCAGTCCTCTATAGAAATAATCTACAAGTTGCCACTTCAAACATAAACCAACCTATATTTAATAATGCTGAAATCCTTGTCACTAAACTTCAAGTCAACAAATTCAAATCCATAGACATTGCTTGTATTTACCTTCCCCCTGGAAATAACATTAACACCCTTGAAAGTATTCTCATTTGGCTATCAACTAATCTTCCACAAGAAACTTTAGTCCTTGGAGACTTTAACATAAATTGGAAGTCCTGTAGTACCCCTCATCCCACCACCCATATTAATCTTTATGGCTTCTCACAAGCCATCACCTCCCCTACAAGAATTAATAAAACCAACAACAAGGAAACCACATTAGACTGGATTCTTATAAACTCTCCACATCACACATACAAAGCAGGCACCCTCCTGATGATCTGAGTGACCACTCACTCACATATATCATCAGACACAAAACTAGCATACCTCACCCAAATTCCTATCAGACAATACTGACTAAAAAAATCTTTAACCCTGAACTTTTCCAGCTAGAACTCAAACACTGCATTTGGTCACCACTAAAAATACTCCCTTTAGATGAAGCAGTTGACTACTTTAATTCTGCATTCTTAGCCATCCTTGACCATCATGCCCCAGTACGCTCTATTAGAAATAAGGCTAAACCAGCCCCATGGCTCACTACAGCTACTAGACAGAAAATCCTCCTTAGAAACAAATCTTGGGCAAAATGGCACACTACTAGGAATTCAAAAGACCACCAAACCTTTAGACAACTGAGAAATACTACTAAAAAAGCTGTCCTCTTAGAGAAAAAAAACTTTTATATCCAACTACAACAAACTCACCAAAGGAATCCACAAAAATTTTGGTCCAGCATCAACAAACTCCTACACCCAGGCCAGTCTATTACTCCTAGCCCACAAGACTCTAGCCATGAGAATCCAACACAAACTGCCAATGCCTTTAATTCTTTCTTTACAGATGCCATTCAAACACTAGCTAAGCAATTATCTCCAAGTTCCCCTAATCTAACCACCTCACCGACTGACCCAATTCCATCATTTCAGCTAAAACTTGTTCCTACTTCCTTCATTTGCTCTCTTCTAGAAAAACTAGAACCTACTACCCCATCTGCTGACCAACTACCTGCAGAATACCTGCAAAAAGGAGCCAAAGCCATAGCATTCCCCATTTCCATACTAATAGACAGAACAATAACAGAAGGAAATATCCCATCTATCTGGAAAATCTCACACATCATCCCCCTACATAAAGGCAGAAACTCCATTGACATTTCAAACTATAGACCAATAGCTCTACTCTCTCCACTGGCAAAAATTATGGAAAAATGTATCCATAAGCAACTACTCACCCAACTTATCGAAAATAACCTACTGGCCAACTGTCAACTTGGGTTTAGACATAATCACAGTACCACCACAGCTCTACTTTCCTTCACAGACTGCATAAATTTAAACCGGAATAATAATACTCTTTCCTCTTCTGTCTTCATTGATTTATCTAAGGCTTTTGACATGGTTAACCACCAGCTCCTTACAGAAATACTTAAATCTCTTTCTCTTGATGCTCTAGCCTTAAAATGGTTTAAATCTTACTTAGACAATAGACAACAAGCAGTACTATGGGAAAACAATCTATCTTCTCATCTCCCCATTTCCCTTGGTGTTCCCCAGGGCTCCATATTAGGCCCACTGCTATTTTTCATTTTCATTAATGACCTCCACCTAGCAATTCCTCATGCAACCTGCATTCAATATGCAGACGACTCCACCATTATTTGCTCAGCTAATACTGCTTCTGAGCTACAGTCCCTTACACAAAAAGCATTCAATACAGTTGAGCATTGGTTTTTAAGCCGATGTCTCCTACTTAACCCTAAAAAAACTAAACTGCTACTTTTTACTCCTACTTGCAGGTCAACCCCTCTTCAGTTCACTCTTATATCCAAAAACGGGACTCTTATATCTCCTGACCCAACCACTAAACTTCTTGGAATAACCATAGATAATAACCTAAACTTCGATACTCATATTAACATCACTATAAAAGCAGTAAATAAGAAACTGGGATGCCTTTATAGAATCAAACCCTTTTTTACTCCTTCAGCCAAAACTGCTATAGCTAGAACTCATTTAATCTCTACCCTACTCTATGCTTCACCCATATATACCAATCTCTCAAGAAACAACCTCAACAGACTTGCTACCTCCTATCATAGTATTGCTAGATCTGCCACTGGTTCTCCTTTTAGAACACATCATTGCAACAACCTAAAACAATTAGGATGGCTAGAGTTCCAAAACCAGTTACTATTTCACCAGCTTGCTATTATCCATAAGAGCCTGCACTACCCCACCTATACTCCTATACTGACTACTCTCATTACCCCCTACAACAATCTTAAGAACTTACGCTCTTCTAATAAGCTACTTATTACCACTAACAGATCCAATAACTCAGCTGGAGATTCTTTGTTCTCTAACTCTGTAGGCAAACACTGGAACATGCTTCCCTCTGAACTCCTATCCCTAACCTCTATAACACTTTTTAAACAGAAACTAAAACTATTTCTCAGGACTCATTGGTTATGCCCTTGTACAAACCCTGACTAACTGTCTTTCTTCTTTCTTCAATTTCCTATGTGCTCTCTGCATCGAAAATTATTATGTTCTAACTAATGACATCCTCTTGCTGTCTCCTATAAACCTTGTATTTCACTGTATCACATGGTACATTTGTATAAATAAACATCTTTTTTATCCTATTTTTTTCTGTTTCTATAAGTAAACAACTGTTTTGTATTTTATTTTTGATTTTCATATCTCCTCATCATGAGCTATGTACTCTTGTAATGACAACTGCATCAAGCCTATACGGCTGTAACTGTTCAGAACTTTTCAACTACTTTATACTTCTCTGAATTGTGACAACTTTTTATTATACATATTGTGTTTGTGTTGGAGCTTTTCTCCCCGGGCCTCTACTGAAAATGGATTTGTATTCCAGTTAGACTAGCCCGGTCAACAAATGTAAAATAAATAAATAAATAAATAAATAAATAAATAAAAAAAACTGTTAATTCAAATCAGGGAAGTATTGTATTAGCAGTATTATGTAACTACACCTCCAGTAATTATAATCACCAGAACTATTAAATACAGAGCATATGGGGTCAACTTAGCTCAGGAAATGTATAAGAAGGGGATGAAGACAATGAAGGCAGTCGTACATAAAAAGTGAAGCAGTGGGCAAAAAGAAAAAGCAGTGGAGCATTGGAGGGAGGAAAATTAGTGAAAAAAGTCAATTGGATGGTGATAAACTGTTTTTTACTAATACATAACAGTGATTCAAATATGCCTGCTCAAAATAGTGAGCACCAGCATTGTTTGAAAGGCAATGAGTTTCTTTTCATGGGGGACTCATTATTAAAGGGACTTAAATGCTATCTACCCAAGGAAGTTAAAGACTGGATCAAAGCCTGTTCCCTGAGTGGTCTCAAATAGAGGAACATTAAGGAAGAATTACAGTGTTCTTAATAAGAAGTGGGAGATATTATAAGTGTAGGAAGTACAAGAGATAACAAACATCTGTAAGAGTAGTATCTGTAAGAATTGTTGTTTGTCTTTCGGCTTTTCCCAGTTAGGGGTCACCACAGCGGAATTCCGGTCCGCTAATGATTGGCAGTAGATTTTCATGAACGCCGAAGTGCCAGCTCGACATCCATCCTTCAACGAAGGCACGCCCATTTACACATGTCTTTTGAACACCCACCCGACCCCGCGGGGAGGACATGCAGACTCCACACAGAAGGCACTCCCCGCACTCCAGCCGAGAATCGAACGGGTGAACCTCTTGCTGTGAGGCAACAACGCTACAGCTGCACCACCGCGAAAGATAAGAGTAGTATCTGTAAGAATAATAGGGCTACAGTTATCTTTGAAATACTTTGCCTGCTTACCACTGTGGCAGTAACGTATTAAAGGTAGCAAGTAAAGTTGGTCTGATTAAGATGCATATGACATGACATTTTCCTAAGTGAAGGCATCCATCTGAGTCATACTGGAAATAAAGTAATTGGATCAAAAGTGATTAGACTAGTTGAGTATTACTAGATATTCTATTAAATGCTCTAATTGTTCTGTAATTTCAAAGGGTAAAAATACCAAGATAAACTTTTATTTATGTAATGCTATGAATAATAATAATAGTAATTATAACATTGTTCTTTGGAAGCATTCTTGAATGAAAATGACACTGCCATAGTGGTCATTACAGAAACTTGGTACAAAAAAATGTCCATATATTGTTGCTTGAAGGGTTATCTCGGCTATCACAGTTTTCAGAGAAAATAGGAGAGATGCAGGTTTCAATGTATGCTAATCAACAATATGTGTCTGTTTTGGCTTAGAATATAGTAGTAACTAAGTTAATGTCTGTTCACTTGTTGACTATTGGCCCTATGTTTAATAGGAGGTCAACCCTGCAAGTTAAATAAGTGCTGTATCTATATAGGTGATCTGAATGCCTCTGGACTAGAATGAGAAATGTGGTACACCACTAACTGTAGTTAAAGCATTCTAACTGTAGTTAAAGTATAATGTGGGGTACTCTCAGTACCACTAACTGTAGTTAAAGTATAAAGTGAGGTACTCTCATCGGTTTATAGGTTTATAGGTTCATAGGTAGATACTAGGCTATCTGCCCTAGGGCATTTTTAAGCCTAGCCAGAGTGTATTTGGCTTCCTCCTCCCTATTAGATTAGCCTACTGTGCCTCTGTAAAGTAGGTCACAGAAGGTACCCTTTTAAGATTAGTTTACTGTGCCTCTGTCTAGCAGGGACAGAGGAGAGATCCCAGGGGTGAATTTGTGATTTCCCATTCACACGTCCAAATTTCGCTTGAAGAGGGTCAGCGAGGGGCTATGTCTAACATGAATTGGGATTCTATTCCAGAGTGAGGGGAGCCTCTGGGAAATGAATCTGTCCCTCCAGCATGTCCTATTTATTATTGTGCTGAGGTTTAGGTCCCTGGAGCGTGTAGCTCTAAGGGACTTGGATTTTTTGAGGTGGAGCATGTCCATTAATTCTGGGTTTGACATGGCTTTGTACGTCAGGCATAGATCGCCTCTGAGTAGGCGGTAAGCAACTGAGTAGAGCTGGAGTTTCTTTAGTCGAGCTGCATAGGACATCTGTTTGTAGCCCATGATCCTCTTGGTGAGGTACTTTTGGGGTCTCTCCAGTTGCTGCAGGTGTCGGTTAAGGTACATCCCAAAAGGGGCATTGTATTCAATTATGGGCCTGATGAGTGACGAGTAGAGGGGCACAATGACCTCTCTTGATCTAGATGCGAACCCTTTTGTGATAAAGTGGGCTATATAGAAGGTCTTTCTAACCACTTTGGCAATGTGATTATCAAAGGAGGGATTACTATCTATGTTGGTCCCCAAATCTCTAATTACTTCTTCCGTACTTAATGGATTACCACCTATGTGGTAATTTGTGGGCACCTTATTTTTCCCAAAGGGGATGACTATGCACTTTTTAGCATTTAGCTTGAGGCCATGGCTCTGGCACCAAGCATCCGTCTCTGTGAGACCCTTTGGAGGATGCTTGTGTCAGCTGGAGATTCGATTATGGCCCCCAGTTTGCAGTCATCTGTGAACTTTGTCAGCCATAATCCCCCCGTGTTAGCCTGAACCTCAGAGAAGTATATACCGAACAAGATAGGTCCCAGAACTGAGCCCTGTGGGATGCCACTTGTAACTGGTTTGGATTCGGACATGGCACCTGCGATTCTGACCATGTGGGTTCTATCTCTGAGCCAGTTTGCAACCCATCTTGTGATATAGGGGTTGATATTTAAGCTGGTAAGCTTATTTATGATGCCCGAGTGGGATATTGTTTCGAAGGCTTTTGCGAGGTCCAGGTAGGCTGTGTGGACTACCTTGCCCTCATCTATGGCTTTGGTAACTGTTTTAAAGAAATCAACTAGGTTTAAGAGGCAAGATCTGCCCTTAACAAAGCTGAATTGGGTAGGGCCCAGCGTCTGGAGGCTCCCAATGTCTTTGTTTATGAGTTCCATGATAATACACTCCATAGCTTTACAGACCAGACTAGTCAGGCTTATGGGGCGATAGTTTCCGGGGTCCGTTGTGGCACCACCTTTGTGGAGTGGGACCAATGTAGCTGTACGCCATTCTTTGGGTACATATCTTGTAGTAAGGCTAAGTTTGAACAGTGACTTAATGTGAGGGTTCAGTTCTTCTTGGAGCTCGTGTAAGACACAGCCTGGGACACCGTCCGGTCCCATAGATGCTGTGTTTTTTGCTTTGGAGAGGGCAGCTTTCACCTGTGCATCTGTGATGTCAGGGAGGTTACATTCAGTTGGGATAGGCATTTGCTCCTTTGGGGGAAGGGGGGGAGAAGTTTGCACTGAATCTGTCTGCCAGGATGTTGGCTATGTCTGTAGGTTCGGCATATTTTGTACCGTTATGCAACAATTCAGAGCATATCTGGGAGTTTCCGCCCATGTTCCTGACATAACTAAAGAAGGTCTTGTGATTATCTTTAGTGTCTAGGGCAATTTTTCTTTCGAAACTGGCCTTTGATGATTTTATGAGGGATCGAAGTTTCTTGCTAATACTGATCAGAGATGCCTTCCCTTTTTGGGATTTTACTCTGTCATGTAGTAGCTTCCTCCTTTTGTTGTATAGCTTATTTATGGCCGGGGTCCACCAGACCGGTCTCCTGTTTTTGGAGGAGTGAGTCTTGGTTTTATTTGGGATAGAACGATCCATGCATTCCTGCAGGTGCTCATAGAATGCATTTGTAAAGGATTCTGCGGATTCAGCTGTATTATCCTCTGGCCCAGGGGCTTTGAAGGATTCCACCTCAGTCTTGAGAAGTGCAGAGTTGGCTTTTGAGAAATTCTTTACAATGATTTCCTTGGCTGGGGGTGGGGACGGGATATGGATGTCCAGGGAAATTTGTTTATGGTCTGATCTTACCAATGAGGGGTTTACCTCTGGTGTGGAACATAGAGTCCCCATGTTGGTGATGACCAGGTCCAATATGTTGTTCCCTCTTGTGGGAGTGGTGACCAGTTGTTCCATTGCATTAGGGTTTATAAATTCAAGGAACCGTTGGGCGAGGGTGTTTGGGCTTGAGTAGTTTTCCCTTTCAATGTTTGGGTAGTTGAAGTCACCCAATAACATAG
The DNA here is from genome assembly GCF_019279795.1 of Protopterus annectens. Taxonomy (NCBI): domain Eukaryota; kingdom Metazoa; phylum Chordata; order Ceratodontiformes; family Protopteridae; genus Protopterus; species Protopterus annectens. Next base: position 408,798,590 of record NC_056725.1, read on the forward strand.
TGTTTGGAGAGACCTTCATATTCTCCAGTGTTCTCAGGAATGCCAAGTGGGGTTCCTGTAATAGGGAGGGTGTTCTGTAGCAAGCTACAAACTGAAAGGCAGTTTTGCCGGCGGTTAGTTGCACATGGATGGTTTCCGATGCTTCGTGCAGTGCCACTAACCTGGAGGTGCAGGTATCTTTGATGAATATAGATACTCCCCCTCCTTTTGTGCTTTGGTCCGAGTTTTGGGGCCGAAACTCATGGTATGAGTTATAACCTGGTAGTGCTGGGGTGCTCTCAGGAGCCTTGAACCAGGTTTCTGTTACTGCACAGACATCGATTTTCTCCATACTGAGGAGAGTCTTGAGTGCGTGCATCTTGAGGTTTAGACGTCTGGCATTGAGTAGCATCACCTTTAGTTTTTTTATCTTTGGGTTGTCTATGGAGGTGGGTTTGTCCTTTGAGTCTTGCCTAAAAAAGGCACTATGGGGGTGTCAAGAGCCTTGGCCAGTATACGAAAGCCTAAGGGTGACAGGTGCAAGCCATCCCTAGCGAAGCAACGTGGCTTGTCGAGCATGTCATCCCAGGCTGACAGACACTGGATCCCCTTTATACTTTAGCCAATTGTTGAAACTGATCATTTTGTCATTATACTGTGGCATCATTCCTGTGAGGGCAAGTTGCTACTCAAGGTCAGGGTCATACCAGCCTGGGCTACATGGTCAGAGAGCTCCTCTATGTATCTTTTCATGTAGTCCATGGAGGTACGTCTCAGGTCATTAACACCAGCATGGACAATAATGGAGTCATACTTGTACTTGATTTGGAGTGACCTGAGTGCTTGCGTTATGTGGTGGATCCTGGCACCTGACAGGCAGCTTACAGTGACCTTCTCCTTGTTCAGTCTGGTGAGCGGGACGTCAGTGTGCCAGACAATAGAGTCCCCTATAACAAGTGTATTTGGTGTGTTGTTTGGCCTTAAGGGCTGTGACTGTGAGGCACACTGATTTTTTGAGATATGTGATTTGTGGGTATTGTTGAGGGGTGGCTGTTGCTTGGATATCTGCTTAGGAGGTCTTTGCTGTTTAGGCAGATTTTTATTTAGAGCCTCCGAGTATGTTTTTGTGTGTTTATGTGTTGGGTATGCAGATGCAATAAGTCTGTGTGAGACTGGATTTGTGGTGTGGGTGGTTACCTTTTCCTTCTGACTGACTGAACCAGTCTTGGGCTGAGAGAGCTCTGCCTCCAGTTTGGCTGTGTAACTGCATCTCTCACATGTATTAGAGTTTGTTGGAAGGAGGAGAGGGTTGTCTGTGTACATAAGGCAATTGTAACATTGCCTTAAAATTCTCAGATTCACCAGCTGGACTGGAGAGTAACCTTGAAACTGACCCTTGGACATACCAGATTAGTATAGGGAACTGTTTTTTTACTGATCAGATTAGGGAAGGGAACTGATTTTTCACTTGATCAGGAAGGACCAATCGGGAGTCTAATACATATGAGAAGTCAAGGAAGGTGTAGTGCTTTAGTTAGTTAGTGTTTCCTTATGAGAGCTGAGCAAGTGTAGGGCTTTAGAAAGAGAATAGAGTGATTACTTTGAGAGTTTGAACAGTTCTAAGGGAAAAAGTGAAGAGCAGACTTTGTGGAGCCTGGAATAGTTTAAACCTGTTTAGGCAGCGCTGCCCGATGCTGCTCAGTGCGCAAAAAGAGAGTTGTAGGGTATTAAGAGAGAGAGATCAAGGAGTTTAGAATTGACCCAAAATGGCCAATAAAACTACAGCTTCTAGGTAGTAACCACTCCTCCAGGGACAGGGAGGCTGTTCAGTGTTAACCACTCCCACTGGTGAACACAGAGACTTCCCTTTAGCCCAAGCTAGCACTGGCCTTCTAGAAACTTCCAAACAGTTCAGAACAGCAAATCTGTAAATGAACTTTCTTAACTTTCAGAAAGTGGGAAAAAAGCAAGATTTTTTTATTTTTGTTTCCTTTTTGTTGTAGTTTAAAGGTAGCAGAGATACACAAGCAGCAAAATAATCACAACAGTGCAATAAATGACCCCACACTTGAGTGCTAGGCTAAAATCAGGTAAAATGCAGTTTTTAGAGAAAAAAAAACAATTTTAAATTAAGTGCAACACAGGAAATGCAGTAAACAGGCTCTAGATGTGTTCCAAGAACTGTTACTGTTACAGATATAAACTTTAGCAAGCCGGAAAAATGCCAAAAAATAGGCAGCAAAGCAGTAAAACTTAACAAAAAAATCAGAAGAACATACTTAAAATCACAAAAGTGGCTCCTTTTCTTCTCTCAGGATTTTCTCCCCTTGGTAGGTGCTTCAGCAACAACTAGCAAGCCAGAAAAGACACCAAAACCATGAGGCAGCCTGGTTTTAAGAGAGACAGAAGGCACTCAGTGCCACTAACTGTAGTTAAAAAGTATAATGCAAGGTACTCTCAGTACCACTAACTGTAGTTAAGGTATAATGCGAGGTACTCTCAGTATCACTAACTGTAGTTAAAGTATAATGTGGGGTGCTCTCAGTACCACTAATTGTAGTTAAAGCAAAATGTGGGGCACTCTCAGTACCACTAACTGTAGTTAAAGAATAATGCAAGGTACTCTCAGTACCACTAACTGTAGTTACTGTAGTTAAAGTATAATGTGAGGTACTCTCAGTACCACTAACTGTAGTTAAAGAATAATGCAAGGTACTCTCAGTACCACTAACTGTAGTTACTGTAGTTAAAGTATAATGTGAGGTACTCTCAGTACCACTAACTGTAGTTAAGGCATAATGTGAGGTACTCTCAGTACCACTAACTGTAGTTAAGGTATAATGTGAGGTACTCTCAGTACCACTAACTGTAGTTAAGGTATAATGTGAGGTACTCTCAGTACCACTAATTGTAGTTAAAGCAAAATGTGGGGTACTCTCAGTACCACTAACTGTAGTTAAAGAATAATGCAAGGTACTCTCAGTACCACTAACTGTAGTTACTGTAGTTAAAGTATAATGTGAGGTACTCTTAGTACCACTAACTGTAATTAAAGTATAATGTGAGGTACTCTCAGTACCACTAACTGTAGTTAAAGTATAATGTGGGGTGCTCTCAGTACCACTAATTGTAGTTAAAGCAAAATGTGGGGCACTCTCAGTACCACTAACTGTAGTTAAAGAATAATGCAAGGTACTCTCAGTACCACTAACTGTAGTTACTGTAGTTAAAATATAATGTGAGGTACTCTCAGTACCACTAACTGTAGTTAAAGAATAATGCAAGGTACTCTCAGTACCACTAACTGTAGTTACTGTAGTTAAAGTATAATGTGAGGTACTCTCAGTACCACTAACTGTAGTTAAGGCATAATGTGAGGTACTCTCAGTACCACTAACTGTAGTTAAGGTATAATGTGAGGTACTCTCAGTACCACTAACTGTAGTTAAGGTATAATGTGAGGTACTCTCAGTACCACTAATTGTAGTTAAAGCAAAATGTGGGGCACTCTCAGTACCACTAACTGTAGTTAAAGAATAATGCAAGGTACTCTCAGTACCACTAACTGTAGTTACTGTAGTTAAAGTATAATGTGAGGTACTCTCAGTACCACTAACTGTAATTAAAGTATAATGTGAGGTACTCTCAGTACCACTAACTGTAGTTAAGGCATAATGTGAGGTACTCTCAGTAACACTAACTGTAATTAAAGTATAATGTCAGGTACTCTCAGTACCAGTAACTGTAGTTAAGGTATAATGTGAGGTACTCTCAGTACCACTAACTGTAGTTAAGGTATAATGTGAGGTACTCTCAGTACCACTAACTGTAGTTAAGGTATAATGTGAAGTACTCTCAGTAACACTAACTGAAGTTAAGGTATAATGCGAGGTACTCTCAGTACCACTAACTGTAGTTAAGGTATAATGTGAGGTACTCTCAGTAACACTAACTCTAATTAAAGTATAATGTGAGGTACTCTCAGTACCATGACTTTAACTCAGTGTGGTTGTTCATCCACAAGAATAAATAACATTGTAGATGTGGTCTTTCATGCATGCTCTGTTAACTTGGGTGAACTTACTTTGACCTTTTCACTAGGTAGTTCTGGCTATTGCTATTGCATTATGTTTTTTAGTCTTAGCATAATGAGATGAAATACAAAAGTATTATAACGCAGATTATGACTTTTGTATATGAGAATGCAGTTGAGATTTTGCAGTTAGCCACTGGGTAGTTTTTTATACTAGGCTTGAATCTTTGATGAGTGAATATGAGCTGATTAAGGATTGCAGGAATACTCAAGATGTTAAAGAAGTTTACTGAAGATACCTAGAAAAAAAATCTACTTGGGTAGAGCTGAAAAATAATCCATCAGAAAGAGAAAAATGTTCAATATAAACATGAAAATATATAAATCATATATTTAGACCAGCAATTAGGCAAGCCAAACAATGTTACACATTATCTGTGGCAAGAAAAAAACAAGAATAATACAAATTCAAGGGACAACAACAGATGTGAGGGACAAACATGGGATTGTGAGCCAATTTGCTAAATTTTTTCTGAGATTTATATAGCAAAGGGTCTTGAATGAATTATCATTACTAGGGAAAATGCTGTTTACACTGTTATTGAAAAATAATTGTTATATATATATATATATATATATATATATATGTGTGTGTGTGTGTAGAGAAGCACTTTACTATCTTGAAATACTGAAATCTCAAATTTCAGTATCTCGAGACGAAAATGCAGAAAGTGCAATTGAGCGAAACTGCACTTGCCTGAATTCGGAATGTCAAATCCACTGTTGTGGTGGCACGCAACTTGGGATTTGCTGTGTTAGTAAGGTGCGGTGTGCTGTGGGATATGGTTTGCCTGCCGTTCTGCTGATCTGTATGGAGATTCAGGTAAGTGCTGTTTTTTATGGGTTTTGGGTAGTGGTTTGAGTGAATGTGACAGTGTTGGGAAGTTTTAGGTGTAGGTTAGGGTATGTAGGTAATGGTGTGAGTGTGTAACTGTTGATAGTGGTGGTGTTTGTAAGTATGTGATGTGTGTTTGTGCAAGGGGAATATAGAGTATGTAGTGGTGGATTTAGTGCATTTGTCTTTTTATTGCGACCTTGGAGTTAGTATATATAAGTATGGCGGCTGTGGGGGCTGCAGTGGGGCTTGCCCCCCTGCTTTTATGTAGGTTAGATGTGTGTGTTTGTATTGTTGTATATGTGTGTGTTTTACTGGTTTGTTGTAGTTTGGGGATGAAGGTGTGTGATGTTTGTTTGTGTGGTGGAGGGTTTATTTAAAATTCGCGATTTTGAATTTTGCTCTTTTGGAAGTTCGGTATTGTGAGTGTTCGGCTTTATAGTCTCTGGATACTGTAATTTGAGATTTCAGTATTTCGAGATTATAAAGTGAATCCATATATATATATATATATATATATATATATATATATATATATATATATACACACACACACTTATATGTCATTTTTCTCTTCCTTTCCAACTAAACTCCCCTCCCCCTCCCTCCTCTCATACTCTACTTTTCTTTTCTCTCTTGACTCCCCTAAAATCTCCTCCCCACCCCTCTACTTTCTACCCTTCTTTTAATTTGTCCTATTTCCCCCGCTCTGTCAACTCGGTTTAGTGATTAAAGATGTTTAAGAGCTTTTTTCTCTAATGCCCTAGTTGTATATCATCATTTTTACTAAAGGGCTCTACTTCTTCTACTTTTTAGGTTTGTTTATGCTGAATATTATGCATTGTTAATTTTTCTCTCCACTGTCACATGATTGTATATTTGCATTGTGCCTATATACATTCATAGCATTAATGCACAGTTATGTAAACAAATTTGCATTACTTGATATGTAAACTTTGCTATTGTCATTGTTTGGAAAACACAAAATCCACTGGAGTCACCACACAGAGCTGATCACTAAAACAGGAAGCTTCTTTATTGAAATAAAACCACAAGCGCTTTCACGTAGATAAACTACGCTTCATCAGGTGTAATAAAACATAAAACATGACTACCTTTTATACAAAAACTTTTGGCGCTCAAAGTAACTAATTAATCCCTAATTAGATGATTACCAGCAAGCAGTGAACCACTGCTGGTTTAAAGAAACAGTATTAAAAAAAAATATCATTAAAAAACATTATTAAAGATAGAGAGCAAGAGATAAGCGACATAAAAACAATTTGCATACATAACAAAAGTGCCTTAGACAGAATACGCCATACATAAGTAACATATTAAAACCATCAACCTAGCCGCAGAAAGCTAATGGTGTAATCGCAATACTTCTTAGGAAAGCTATATAATCTACATGTAAACACAGGAAGTAAAACTGAAAAACAGTGTTTCATAATTAGAAACTGGCAATATTCCTGTTAATACATATAATCGTGTTTACTTTACCGGCTCATATCCAGAGTCGCTAACTACACGCGTACTCCAATCCTTGTAAAGTATGTTCAACAAATAAACAAACCCCATGCGCTATCTTTACATCAAACGCAACTGGGGTAGCTGCTGCACCATGAAAGAATGGGTCATATAAAAAGACTGTGTGTAGCAGTATGAGGATGAGAAACTGCAACATAGTAATATTGTCTAAAAACAGAGCTGACATTTGTTAATGCTGAAAAAACATAGACAGTAACTCCATGACAACATGGTCACGTGTTGTATTTCAGTACTAACCTTTTTCGTAACTGTAAATATATGGCCTAATCTTACCCCATAACAGATAAGTAACAATTCTACGTACAGCGATCATTGCTGACCAGGTATCCCTCGTCACTGTCCAATCGGACAAACTATCAACCCACACAAGGTCAATCACAGAATAAAGAAGTCCTGCTCACGACAACCACTAGCAGGCACTCAAAGGGCAGTAAAAAACCCACCGCTAGTACCAAATAAGAAGAACAGTAACGCTATATCATTCCTATTGAGGGTCAGACTTATTAAGCATCAATAGTTAACGAACCTATGCCAACAACTCCAGATCAAAAATTATATAAAAATTTATATAAAAAAGTAGGTCATATATAAACATCAGGGGACGGCTGTCCAGTCACTACCATCTATCCACTCACCTAAGTCTACTGCAAACAATAGGGTATTCCAAATGGCTACCACTATATGAGTTCAAATGGCTTCCGTTATAAAAAAACAGTGAATATAATATTTGGCAAAAACTGACAGCCAAAAAACACTCAGACATAAACAGCCTACCTTTGGCTTCTACTGAATAAAAAATGTAAATACTGAATATAAAAAGCATATATCAATAGCTAAATTAAGTTAAGGCGATTTGCTAACGCCTGTAAAACAACATGGCACATAAAACGTTCGGCTGTAACAACGTTACAAAATACCAAATCAGCCGAAAGATATATACGTGCTGAATACAAAGTTTTCACTTATACAATAAAATTTAACTTTTCATATACAAACAAGCCAGCAGAAATACGTACTGTAAAATTTAAGGTTGCCAAAGAAAGGCAGAAGTATTAAGTGTCAAAACACTAATAGTAAGGCTGTATTACAGCCACATTATCTGACAGTAAGTAACACATAAATCTTAAGCAGACCTTGAGACAAATATATCAAGAAATAAAGACCAAACTCATACCCAAAGATTCTAATAATAACAGGCTTAAAAGCTACTTACGAGATCAAGCACGGAGGTACAGGCAAATGACCAAGGGTGGACTCTATAAAGTCCAAGATGTAGACAAAGCAGACCTGAAACAACACAAGTATAAAAGCAGAAGTAGAAAACTAGACTATATGCAAAACAGACACCTAAACATGTACTGTTTTTTCACAACTTCCTACTGTTGAGGATGGGTTTAACAGATACATATTGATTGATACCTGGATGTAAGTGGGCCTTCAGAGTGAAGATCCACTTGAGTTCCCTGACAGCCAGTTGATTCATGTTATCTCCTTCCCTATTATTAACAGACAAGAGTTCCAGAACCAAAAAATGGAAACTATGTGTGTTATATTCCAGAACATGCTTGGCCAAAGCATTATTTTCATTGCCTTTCCTGATTTCGTAGCAATGATTGTAGACCCTATCACGGAGTCGTCTCTTCGTGAGGCCTACATAGAATGCCTGACATGAATCACATATAGCAAGATAAATGAGGTTGGTACTATCACAATCACTATGGAACCTAGGTGTAAAAGTGAACGAACCATCTGGATGAGAAAAACATGTGTTCTTGGATATACGTGGACACATATGACAGTGCCCACATGGAAATGTCCCAAAAAAATCACTAGAATGGCTGATAGGCAAAGAGCTTTGCTCGGAGCATAGAATGCGTTTTAGATTACGACAGGTTTTATAACTAAACCTTGGGTAGTCCCCTACAATTTTCCTGGTGAGTGGATCTGTAACCAAAACATTCCAATTCCTCATGACGATTTTATTATGTGCAACTACGTCACTAGTGTAACTAGTGACATAAGTGAGTCTATCAGTATACCTGTTGTGAGCAGATGCATGGGGCGGGAAAGTGCTCCTAACAGAGACTGAGCCATCAGTCCTGTTGAACATTTTCATCATGACTTCCTGCTTACAGTCAGCTAACAACTTGGGATGGTACCCTCTTTCCTTGAATAAACCTTCAAGTATATTCAATTCTGAAACCATGTCACTCTTGTTACTGCAAATTCTGCAGACTCTATACATTTGACTTAAAACTATCCCTCTGAATGTAAATCTGGGATGCATGCTTTCAAATCGTAACAGAGTGTTTCTCCAGGTGGATTTCCTGTATAGAGAGGTAGTTATCTTATTGGCATTAACTCCCAGCTTCAAGTCTAAAAAATTAGCTGTGGTCAGAGAGATTTCAGCTGTAAACCTTACAAAGGTGGACGTCTCTTCAAGTGCTGTAATAAAATTCAAACATTCTACTTCTGTCCCCTCCCATAGAAAAAGGACGTCATCAACAAACCTCCTGTATAGTCTGATCTTATTATAACCTAGATGCTTAAATAGACAATTCAATTCCCAATGGTGGACCACAAGGTTAGCATAGCTATTAGCACAGGGAGTGCCCATGGCAACTCCCCATTTCTGCAGGTATAGCTGATCATGAAATAGAAATATATTATTTTCTAATATCATTTCAAGTAGACAGTTGAGCAAAATCTGCCTACTACTGCTGTAACCTGAATTGCTAACTAGGATCTCTCTAATAGCCTGCAGTCCCAGATCATTGGGAATGCTGGTAAAAAGGTTTTTGACGTCCATGGTCACTAGAAATATGCTTCCACCTTTCCCCTCTAGCTCAAAATTCTTAAGAAACTCAATGAGTTGATAGGAATCTTTCAAGATAACAGGGATGTCATCCACCAAGGGTCGTAGAAGGCCTTCCACAAAGGTGGAGATGGTGGAAGTTATCCATCGTTCACCTGAAACAATGGGTCTCATGGGTACTGGTTTAACCCCTTTATGAATTTTGGGTAAGCCCTTTATAACAGGCAGAGTGGGAAACTCTATTAGAAAATATTCATAGAGTTCACAGCTGATCTGACCACACATCAAGAGATCATAGAGGCTGTCATGTAACTGTTTCACTATTCTTCTAACTCTTTCTCTGGAAATAACCTCATATACTTTGTCATCTGATAGCATATTATTCATGGTGGTAACATATTCAAAAGAATCCATAACAACTACTGCTCCCCCCTTGTCAGCTGGTTTAACTGTGACATTAACATTATTTTTCAGAGACTGAATGGAAAGTTGCTCAGCTTTACTGACATTATAAAAGCAGCATCTTTTTTTGTCTAACCTAAACCATTCATAAAAATCATGCTCACACATTTTCAAAAAGCTCTCCACATTGTGTGGCATTATAGGAGTAAAACTGCTTTTCACTCTGAAAAAACCTCTAATAGTATTAGTGTCCAAAACATTGCTGTCTTTGAACAAAATCTTAAGAGAAACATTACGGCAAAAAAGCCTTAAGTCTACGAGAATGTCACTTAGATAGCTGACTTGCGATGGAACAAAATTCAACCCTTTCTGTAAAAGGGAAAGTTCAGACTCAGACAAAGTATAACTGGAAATGCTACATACAAGGGAATTCGATCTTCCCTCCTCTACATGTAGGGATGTCAAGCTCAGTTCCTTTGTTTCCTGGTATTGGGATGATTTTCTGCGGATCCCTTTCTTTTCCTTGGTCCTCTGCTGCTTGACCGGCCTCGCCATCCTGCCTGTTGTTTGACCGGAAAAGGTAAAAAATGGCCATTTGCAGAGGACGTATCCTTGGGTTTAGCACCTGCTAACAGGAACATTCTAGCTGCCTGTTGATTCGGAGGCGGGGTAGAGTGGTCCATGTTAGCATCTTCAGAAAACATGGAAACAGGATTGGGGGTACAGATGCTGTGAAGGCCATGTTATTTACTGTGGAAGGGGTACCTGAGTCCAAAGTAGGTTCAATAACCAGATTAGCTGAAGGCAAAGATGGAAGATGGGAAGCCTTATTAGAAAGCCCCTCGTTGCATGTATTCTGTGTGCGTACATTCTCAGTTCTAGGCCATACAAAAATCTGGCCGTTGGCAAAATCATTAGCATCTCTAATCAGTTTTTTGTGTTTTACTTCTTTAAGTCTTTCACTGAATGATTGTACCTGAACCCAGAGAGAATCTAATCTCTTGGTAAAATATTCAGCCTTAAAACGTTCAGTAATGGTTGTATGTTGTAGATCTATCTTATTTCTTAACTCAACCTCCAGTGGAGAAAAATATTCCAGCAGCAAGTTCATGTAACTGAAGCCTAGTTGTATATTGAGGTCCTGCCATTTCCTTAACAGCAGAGGATGACTGCTGCCATAGGAAGGCATACAAAAAATACGCATACCTCTAGGTATTCGGTATTGTGAGTGTTCGGCTTTATAGTCTCTGGATACTGTAATTTGAGATTTCAGTATTTCGAGATTATAAAGTGAATCCATATATATATATATATATATATATATATATATATATATATATATACACACACACACACACTTATATGTCATTTTTCTCTTCCTTTCCAACTAAACTCCCCTCCCCCTCCCTCCTCTCATACTCTACTTTTCTTCTCTCTCTTGACTCCCCTAAAATCTCCTCCCCACCCCTCTACTTTCTACCCTTCTTTTAATTTGTCCTATTTCTCCCGCTCTGTCAACTCGGTTTAGTGATTAAAGATGTTTAAGAGCTTTTTTCTCTAATGCCCTAGTTGTACATCATCATTTTTACTAAAGGGCTCTACTTCTACTTTTTAGGTTTGTTTATGCTGAATATTATGCATTGTTAATTTTTCTCTCCACTGTCACATGATTGTATATTTGCATTGTGCCTATATACATTCATAGCATTAATGCACAGTTATGTAAACAAATTTGCATTACTTGATATGTAAACTTTGCTATTGTCATTGTTTATTATTGTTATTGTTATTTTTTGTTGTGGAGCTTTTCTCTTCAGGTCTCCATAGAAAATGGGCCACCAGCACAGTGGACTAACCCAGTTAAAAAAAAAGACAAACAAATAATTAATTAAATAAATAACTAACTAAATAAATAAATAAACATCCTTATAAAAATTACTAAACATACTACTTAATGGTTATTTGTAAGTAATGCAAGGGAAGTATCATGCCCAGTACTGATGCAGTTATTTCAATAATTCTAGGAATCTTAGCATGAAACTACACTCATTGCAAGCAAGCATTCCTTGTCCTGGAGGATGCTGACATTTGTGCAGTCACTGAATCCTGGTTCAAAGCTGTGGAGAGCCCCTGACCTTACCAGGTTATTCATTCTACCATAGCTTTAGACCCCAAATGGAGGGCTACAAAGCTAAAGGAGGTGGAGTTTCAATGTTTATCAAAGACATACACACCTCCAGGCTGGTCAAATGGTATCACGCACAGCAGACACTCCACGTGCAGTTAACTGTTGACAAAACGTCTATTCAAATCATAGCTAGCTACAGTTTCCCAATCATGACTCACGACGCCCACTCCACCTACCTGGACTTACTTGAATCCATCAAGATTCAACCCTCTACCCTGATCCTGGGTGACTTTAACTACCCAACCATAGAGTGGAAGACCTATTCTAGCTCAAACATGAATGCCCAGAGATTCCTCGACTTTGTCAGTGCCAATGTATTGGATCAGCTGGTTGACACCCCTATGAGAGGTAAAAATATCCTGGACCTGGTCCTAACCAACATGAGTAGCTACTGTAGCACTCCTACAATGTCATCGTCCTTGGTAAGATTGGACCATAAAGTGATCACTTTTGAAGTCATCATCTCCCCCCCCACCCTTGTCAGGGTCAAATGAAAAAAACTTTTCAAAAGCTGACTACAATCTCCTTGAGCAGGTATAAGCAGCTTCACAGTCACTGTCCCTTCAGTTGGAACTAGCACTAATGTCCAAGCCTATACCAAAAAACTATATGAGCACCTACATAGCTGTATGGACTCAGCAATACCTGACAGGACCAAATCATCTTCCTCAAGGAAGAATAAATCTGTCTGTTGGACAGCAGCAATAAACAAATTCTATAATAGAAGGAAAAAAAATTGCTGTCCAGGGCCAAGAAGAAGCAGGTGCCAAGTTGGAAGCAATCTTTCCTTTGTCTGAACAAGCAAATAAGGTCACTGGTGAAATCCTCTAAGGCTAACTTTGAGTCCAACTCACTGCAATAATGGCATATTGGCATATAGGGATATGGGTGAGTGGTATGCAGCAAAAGACAGGACATGTGCTCAGTCCTGCCAAGCCACATTGATAGGGGAGCCTTCATGGGGTATGTGTGGATATGTGCATGTCTATAGAGGAAGGCATTATGGACCCACACATCTGTGAACATACACATCAGCTACTCAGGTAAGGTTGTAGGTTTACAACCAGAAATCTCTCGATAGCTGCCTGGATGACAGCCTTCCAAAACTGGATCTTACTCCACTGTGGAACGTGGGCCAACTGATGTCTGGCAGGCAGGAGATGATAAAAAGAAAGAATATTAAAAATAATCTGCAGTAGTACAGATGAAATTTGCAGAACAGACAGAGGCAGAGGAACGTCTGAAAGCAAGTACTGTGAAGAGTGAGGCATGAAGCAATGAAACACCAAAGGTGGCCTGACTCCTGGAATTTTAGTTCTGGGAAAAATATCTGACTGAGAATAAAAAATGTACAAGCACAGATACCTCAAAAAGGGAGTTTTTTGAGCTAGAAATGGAATTTAACCATGCTTAACACTGGTGTAATATACTTAATTTCATAGATTTCACAGATATCCGAAGGTCTCTAAACTCTATGACCATTCATGTCTTGCCAGTACCCTCCCTCATACTGCACCTTTTTCTTCAGTAGGGCTATAGTTTTCAACCCAGGAGTAAATTCATGGCTACCCATCCAGTCATCTAGGACATGTTTAAATGAAGATGGTGAGATGCTCTGCTTAACATGCAATGGAAATTTATTCAAGGAGTTTAGGATATTCCAATATATAAACCTATCCCTACACCATATTTTATTTTTCTATTTGTGGAGATTTAGGTCTCTGCTTTAGTATTGGTGGAGATAAAGCCGATCCAGGATAACTGGGTATCTAGAGGTGCAGTATCTGTGACAGAAATCTCCTGTCAAAAGTCTATAAGATGCTCAATAAATGGATAGAACTTGTAGTCTCTCCTGGGACTTGGTTAGGAATCTTCGGGGTCTTTCTAATTATTTATAAGTTTAGGGACATATATCCCAAAAGGAATCGTTGGGGTCTTTCTAATTATTTATAAGTTTAGGGACATATATCCCAAAAGGAATCGTTGGGGTCTTTCTAATTATTTATAAGTTTAGGGACATATATCCCAAAAGGAATCTTTGGGGTCTAATTATTTATAAGTTTAGGGACATATATGTCAAAGGGGGCATTGCACTTGATAATTGGTATGACTAATGCTGAGTATGAAAAAGTGATTTCCTATTTAGACCTTCGGCAATTAGCTGTGCTAAATGAAAGGATCTCCTGATAACCACTGCCACATGATGATCAGAAGAAAGAAAGTTATCAGTCCACGTGAGTGTAAGGGTTATCTCCCAGAAGTGATAATACTGCACTTTTAGCATTTGGTCTGAGCCCATTTTAATACATCAAGTAATCTTTACAGCATTGTTCAGTTAATGATTAGCTGCATGATGGGCAATAGCAACGTACTTTGGAATCTACTAGAAAACAGTTTGCTTGGTCACTACAATCCCTTGCCTGTTTGGAGTAAAGAAGAATGCATGTTCAGTCTTCCTTAACTCATATAGTCATTGCTAGTAAACTCTGAGCTGGCAGTGCATGCCCAGGGTAGGAAAAGCTCTTTCTTCCATGAATTCTGGTCTCATAATAAAAGGAAGATGAATGAGCTGGTTTGATAACAGTTCTATTATCAGAAGCAGAACAAAATGTAAGGGTATTAAATGTTGCTAAAGGGCACTCAAAATGTGTGAAAAAAACAAATAAGGTTCCCCATAGATAAGAACATGCAATTCAGAAACTCGCCAAGATTAGCATATTCCAAGGAACAAACTTCAAATCCACATAAGCACCTAGTTCTGTCATAGGCATCTGATCTTTTCATTTATGATGTTCAAGTCCCAAAGAGGGGAAGGGTTGGTTAATGCAGATGAAGACACACTAGACTACAGTTCTGCCTTTTGCAATGCCATGGTGTGTGCAAATGCATGAGACTTGCACCCTACTCTTGAACTCATTGAGAAACATGGCAAACAGGTTTCTAAAGAAATCAGGCTCATGTACAAACCGATTAAGGCAGTATATGATACATGCAACACTCTTTTTCCCAAGTGCAGAACCTCTTTCACTTAGGAAAGTATTTGTATGAGTGGAAATTGTCCTGCTGGCCTTTTGAAACCTCTGAGGCTCTGCCAGAAATGTCTGTTGTAAGCAAGGGATCACAGTAAAAAATGCAGGCCCTGATATGGAGCAATCCATTGCTCCAGCCAAAGAAGGACCTCCCTAGTTTGTAATGAGAGTATTTCCTACACTGCTTGGGACCTGACTGCCCAAAGCACACCTCTCTTTGCTACCATGGGGCAATGATGATTACATTTGGTCTTTATTTGGCTTTGAGGCATAGAGTTAGAGAAAATGGTAGAAATGCATACAGGAATCATTCCTGTAATGTGAGAGAAGGAGCCCAGACACAGACACATCAGTTTTTTGTAGCCCTGCTAAGCTGATCAGAATAGGAGAAGACCATTTTGTGCCGTGTGGTAAATAACTTAATCATTTAGTTTATATCTTATTTGGCTTCTTGTGCTTCTTAAATCTAGCTGCCTTCCTCTGTCTTGTTAATTTTTCATTATGATTGTAATTTCCAGGATTTTTTCCTTGTTCTTGAGTATTTATGAACAAAAGTTATTATTAACCAGCATCTCTTCTGTAATGGACATTCTTCTTTTATGCTTTACCTACTCAAAACAGTACCATTATATTCTGTTGGTATCATACTTAGGATAATGTTTATTTCACCTGGAATAGTTAATAAAAATTAATTCCCATAAACATGTAGTGAAGTAATGCAACACAGTGGTTTATTTGCAGAAATGTTTAACTTATTGGCCATTAAATAGTCATTCATTCTCGCCATGCTACATCTGATACCAGCCACCTGATGATATGGACAGTAAAAGCAGTGTCACAAAGAAAAGACATTGTACTTTGCTGCCTGTAGTAATGTACAATACTGTTAGGATAACAACTATACAGCATCATAAATTACAGATGAGTGGGAGGTCCTTCAGTTTGGTGTAATCCAATCCATCAGTGGTGCATGATGTTGGTAGATTATAGTGTTAGTCAAAAGGACTGGGGGGCGGGGGGTCATTCCTTTCGCTCACAGTGCAGTCTATCATTGCTGTTGATGGTGTGTGGGATTGGGATGGAAGGTTCTAGTCTGCTGACTATGTTGCATTCTGTTTGCAGATTGCACTGTAAGTGAAGGGGAGCAGAGGATTCTGTTACACTGTGACTGACTGGCACCAATAGTGTTTTGATGAGATTAGGTGGCATTTCCTCGCTGTTGTGTGATTTCACAGTTAATATAGATACAGTCACGGTGGTTCTGGGGTGCAAGGGTCTAACACTCCCTGAGAAAACACTTGTTTTGTGCATTTGGTACATTTGAATTATATATTGAAAGATCACAATTTGCACCTGAGAAATTGAATCTCAGTATTTGTTCACATAAGTGATTCAATATAGACCTGGTGGTATACGAGACATATCATACATAAATATTTAGGGTTGCTTGGTATAAATTTAATTTTATGTCAGCTAACTTACACAGCTAGAAAGTTTAAAAAAGATATCCAAATACACCAAAAACAAGTTAAAAATAGAAATGAATTACATGACTTCAGGAAGTGATCTGAAAAAACTAAGATAATATGAGGACTTTGACTCGTAGATAAAGGAATGATATTATTTACTTTAATTATATTATTATTCCAATTCTTGAATTTTTAATCCATTTATTTATTTACTCCTGTAAATAGCATGCTTCTTTTAGGTACTTAAAAAAAACCTTCTCATTTTGACTACTCCTGTGCACTCTATGTGTAACATCATTCTTGGATAAAAAGGGTCAGAACTTATTTAAACGTTGTTATACCTTATCAGAATAGAAACACCTTGTACTGCACAAAGGTTCCTGGATTTTAGATGTGACTGTAATATGAACAGGGACTAGAACCCAGACCTCTGTGGTGTATGCCCAGCTACAGTAACATTAGTGACGTAGTGAAGTCAGGAGTACAAGGAGATATAATAAAGTACGTTTGCTTAACTTGCCCCTGTCCTCAATAAACTCACCTTACATCTCTTTCATGCATTCTCAGATTCTCTCAGTGTTTTGACTCCACAGCTTCTTAACTATGATGGCTCATTGTATCTCTCATCCTTTTTCTAAATGGGAGGAATGAGCTATGCCCACCTACGGGTTATATTACTATTATTCCTTTTTTCTTCATTGCTTTCCTAGAACTGAGTTTTGTGAAACATGCACACCCACCCCATCTTTGCCAGTACACTAAAGGCATTTTATAGATTTGTAAGTTCTTGAGGTATTTTGAAATTTCTGTTTTGTCTCTTCCATTCTCTTCCACACCCAACATTCCATTAAGAGCAAACATGTTAAGATATTTTAAATTCTTTTCACAAGGCTTTTAGGTGCAGACCTTCAAACATTCCTGTTTTCACACCTAAAGCTGTTTGCTGTGGTAGTTAAGATCTTCCGAAATGCATGATATTTCACAAGTATTCTCTGCCACTATCCAAAGAAATACAAATAAACTTTCTGTTTTCTAATGGTAATGCATTCATTTGTTTATTCCAGAAAAACCCTGTCCTCGATTCTTTCTCATGCTGAATTCCCAGCATTACATCAAGTAATATTATTTCCTCCAAATCTCGTTTCATTATTGCAACTAAATGCTTCACTATGCACTGCATATGGCATCCCTGCCCCACAATATATATTACTTTACAACTTTTTGCATTACATTTATCTTTTCCTGCATTTATTCATCGCTCCATTTTTCTAAGTGACATTATACATTTTCCATTTCATATATGAACTCTGTTGCAGATATTTGTGTAGCTTGCAGAGACGTACTTTTCCTTCCAAACCCTCTGAAAATTACTTTTGAGTGTAATAGTCAGGGCAAATCATACAGCTGATTTTGATGGAACCCTTCTAGTGTCAATGTTATTTGCAACACTGTTGGTTTATTTATTTTATTTTCTATCCATCCTTTTACAAAGCCGCTACTTTGCAAATGTTCCAGTTCTGACTAATTTCTGTAGTAAATAATGCTAAACTATAGGCAGACTATGTGCATAGTACATTTATACTATACTCATTTGGTCACTGACTCAAACAAAACTTTCCAGAGATGTCCGACACAGTCATTAGCTGTAAAATCTATGCTTTCTTGGATATATTGCCTTAAAGCATTCTAAATGTTCGTCATTTATTTCCCTCACACATTATTCCACTGCTTTGTTTCTTATGAGATGAAATACAGCTCATTTTTCTGTCTGTCTGTAGCTTCAATACTTTCATATTCTTGCCGTTCTCTGCTCCAAAGGTACTCATCAACTTTTTCTTGATATGCTAAGGATATAATGCAGTGGTAAGTGGTACAGTGGTGCAACAAGTAGTGAAGCTACAGCATGGGGTTTCTCCTGGTTCTCCACTTTCCTCCCACTTCGCAAAGACATCTAGTAGTTGAACTGGCATTCTCCAAACTGCCTGTAGGTACATGTGTCCACTCTGCAAGTCAATGTGTATGTGTGGGTGCGTGACAGTCTGGTGCTCTGTCCAGGATGGGTTGATTTCCTTGTGCCCATCCCTGTGCAATAAGAAAGTGTGTTGTTGGAAATGAATGACCAAATAGTGTGTGGCTCTTCCAGCTCATACCATGGTTATTTCCTTTAGAATTCACATCTCGTCCCCTTAGCTCATCTACTTTCAGTTTCAAGAATTGTGACAAACATTTTTCTTCTGGTAAAGGGCTTGAATAACTCTTTTCTCCCACTATCAGTATTAATCTGGATTTTTTGTGCTGTTTCCTTTCTCTCATGCTTTGAGAATACTGAGTAGAAATGTCACCAAGCAGATATATTTGCAAGCACGTTATGCTTTTACAACTACTATTTGTAGTTCCTTCACCTCTTAAGCCTTTGCATCCTTGTCATGATTTTTGTGTTCTTTAATCTTTTCACATAACAGGTTTTGAGTGGGTGGCTCTCCCCCCACAAATGTAGGTTCATAATTCTAACTAGCTTCTTGCCTTCTGTTTCTTTAAATGGTATACAATAATATAACGTTATACATGCCCATTAATGCAATATTTCTATGCATGAAGATTCTAGCTCAGCATTTAATGCTGTCTTAGCTTGAGTGAAATTTTGTATGGAACCACAGAGTGTTTCAATGTGACCAGCAAAGGTCAAACATTGATATTATCACTATGACTATTGATAATGGACATCAGCTGGGTATAATAGCTCTGTGTTTCTATTGCTTAGTCAAACACTCTGCTTGTTCTATGCTGACTAGTTCATAACAAGGCTGAAATATGCATATCCACAGCTAGCTGGGTTTGGCTTTATTGGTCTGAAATTGTCCATTAAAAAAACGAAACAAGTCATGGGCATTCAGAACAGCCAATTAGCTGAAACACCTGATGTTCATAAGGATAATTTGCATATATCCCATGTGCCTCTGAGAGGTCACTCAGTGGAAGTTTTAGCATTCTTGGAGTTTTGATTTTGTTTTTAATGATGGCACAATAAAAATCCACAACGTTTTTGGGTGCAAAATATACCCTTCTTCAGTATCTTACTGAGGAAGGGTGTTTTAGAAACTGAAAGCTTTTTGAATTTTTACTCTGAATTAGTGAATTAAAATTTTGCTTTTCCTGATGTTGTTGGTCTGTTTTTCCTATTTTGTACCAGCAAAGGTCAAGGCAACAGACGTATACAAACTGCAATCTTTTTTACACTTGGATATATCAGTGAAATCATCTTGCAGGTACTGATGTAAATCAGCAAACAAAACTAAGAGTAATGCTACTCAACGCCAGAACTCTAAACCTCAAGATGCACGCACTCAAAACTCTCCTTAGCATGGAGAACATCGATATCTGTGCAGTAACAGAAACCTGGTTCAGGGCTCCCGAGAGCACCCCAGCACTACCAGGTTATACCTCATACCATGCTTTTTGGCCCCAAAACTTGGACCAAACCACAAAAGGAGGGGGAGTATCGATATTCATCAAACATACCCACACCTCCAGGTTGGTGGCACAGCACGAAGCATCAGAGACTATCCATGTGCAACTAACAGTGGGTAAAACTGCCTTCCAGTTTATAGCCTGCTACAGTCCACCCTCCCAAACCCAGGAACCCCACTTGGCCTTTCTGAGAACACTGGGAAATATGAAGGTCTTTCCAAACACCATTATATTGGGCAACTTCAACTACCCAAACATAGACTGGGAGCATTACTCTAGCTCCAACACCCTAGCCCAAAGTTTCCTAGAATTTATAAACTCAAATGCTATGGAACAACTTGTTACCACTCCCACAAGAGGGGAAAACATACTGGACCTGATCATCACCAACATGGGGACTCTCTGCTCCAGACCAGAAGTGTATCCCTCACTGGTAAGATCAGACCATAAACTAATCTCACTGGATATTCACATCCCGACCCCACCCCTGCCCAGAAAACCACAGTGAAAAACTTCTCTAAAGCAAATTTCACACTCCTCAAAACCGAGGTGGAATCCTTCAAAGCCCCCGGGCCTGTGGAAAATACGGCCCAGACCGCAGAATCCTTTATAAACGCATTCTATGAACACCTTCAGGAATGCATGGATCATGCGATCCCAAATAAAACCAAGACCCAATCCTCCAAAGGCAGACATCCTGTCTGGTGGACCCCAGCCATAAACAAACTATACAATAGAAGGAGGAAGTTACTAAATGATAGAGCAAAATCCCAAAAAGGGAAGGCATCACTGATCAGTATTAGCAAAAAACTACGGGCACTCATAAAATTGTCTAAGGCCAGCTTTGAGAGAAAAATTGCACAGAATACTAAGGATAATCACAAGGCTTTCTTTAGTTATGTTAGGAACCTGGGTGGTAATTCCTAGATATGCTCAGAATTAGTCCAAAATGACAAAAAATACACTGAACCCACAGACATTGCCAACATCCTAGCTGACAGGTTCAGCGCAAACCCCCCCCCCCCACCAAAAGGGAAAATATCTATCCCAGCAGAATGCTGCCCCCCTGACATCTCAGATGCTCAGGTAAGAGCCGCCCTCTCCAAAGCAAAAAACACAGCATCAATGGGACCAGACGGTGTCCCGGGCTGCGTCCTACATGAACTCCAAGAAGAGCTAAACCCAAACATAAAACTACTGTTCAATCTCAGCCTTACTACAGGATATGTGTCCAAAGAGTGGCGTACAGCAACAGTGGTCCCTCTTCATAAAGGTGGTGCCTCAACGGATCCTGGAAACTATCGCCCCATAAGCCTGACTAGCTTGGTCTGCAAAGCTATGGAAAGGATCATCATGGACCTCATAAATAAAGATATTGGGGACCTACAGACACTGGATCCTACCCAGTTCGGCTTTGTTAAAGGCAGATCCTGCCTCTTAAACCTGGTTGATTTCTTTGAAACAGTCACCAAGGTCATTGACGAGGGGAAAGTGGTCCACACAGCTTACCTGGACCTCGCAAAAGCCTTCGATACAATACCCCACTCGGGCATTATAGATAGGCTCACCAGGTTAAATATAAACCCCTATGTCACTAGATGGATTGCAAACTGGCTCAAGGACAGAACCCACATGGTTAGAATTGCTGGTGCCATGTCAGACTCCAAACCAGTTACAAGTGGTGTCCCACAAGGCTCAGTCCTGGGACCTCTCTTGTTCAGTATATATTTCTTGGAGGTATAGGCCAACACGGAAGGACTGTGGCTGACCAAGTTCGCAGATGACTGCAAACTGGGTGCCATAATCGACTCTCCAGCCGACACAAGCATCCTCCAAGAGGGCCTCATAGAAACAGACAACTGGTGCCAGAGCCATGGCCTCAAGCTAAATGCCAAAAAGTGTATAGTCATCCCCTTTGGCAAAAACAAAGTGCCCACAAATTACCACATAGGTGGTAATCCATTAAGTACAGAAGAAGTAATTAGGGACCTGGGGACCCAAGTTGATAGCAATCTCTCATTTGACAATCACGTGGCCAAAGTGGTTAGAAAAACATTTTATATAGCCCATCTAATCATGAAGGGATTCACATCTAGATCAGGGGAGGTCATCGTGTCTCTTTACTCATCCCTCCTCAGGCCCATAATTGAGTACAATGCCCCTTTTGGGATGTACCTTACCAGACACTTGCAGCAACTGGAAAGACCCCAAAAGTACCTCACCAAGAGGATCAAAGGGCTCAAACAGATGCCATATGCTGCCCGGTTAAAGAAACTCCAGCTCTACTCAGTGGCATACCGCCTGTTCAGAGGCGATCTGTGCCTGACGTATAAAGCCATGTCCAACCCGGAATTAATGGACATGCTGCACCTCAGGAAATCCAAATCCCATCGAGCTACGCACTCGAGAGACTTGAACCTCAGCACTGAAATAAATAGGACATGCTGGAGGGACAGATTCATAACCCATAGGCTCCCTTCACTCTGGAATAAAATCCCAGTCCAGGTTAGGCAGAGTCCCTCATTGACTCTCTTCAAGAGGAATCTTGATGAGTGGATGAGACATCATAGGTTTACCCCGGGTATCACTTCTGTGTCACTGTTAGACAGAGGCACAGTATACTAACCTCGAAAAAGGGCATAGCAAAATAAATTTAAAATGGGTGGCGAAAGCCAAACACATTCTGGTTAGGCTTATAAATGCCCTAGGGCAGATAGCATAGTATGAACCTATGAACCTATGAACCTAAGTTTTAGCATTCACAGTGATGCAAAGTCTGTTTCTTCATTTTATTCTTTGCTGAGATCAAATAAAAGCAAACAATACTCTCCAAATAATTTTTTCACTCCCAAATTAGTAAGCTAGTATTTACATTGGTTAAAATCTATATTCTAATTTTGAAATTCCTAACATTTTTCATTTATAGTGACAGTGTAACAATTTCTCTAGTCTATTTCATTACTATACATTTGACGTTGACAAAAACTCTATGTGAATACAGTAAGTAGAATTACAGGCAATGATGTGGAAACAAATTTAGTGTTGAAGAAAAAAAAAACAAGCAGGTAAGAAGCAACAACTAGCTGCACATCTTTTTTTCCCTGTAACATTGTTTTTAATCAGGAAAATGTTAATTTCATCATAAACTTTTATATTTGCCAAGGAACATTTACAAATATTGACTGACAGAGTAAATGAATAGCATTTATATTAACTAATATGATCTCAACTTTATAACTTTATAATGTTTTCAAAAATGAATCGCTATAATACTGTCTTATTTTTGCATTACTGAAAAAAAAATCACACTACTGTTCATGAGTACTTTCTTGGTGCTGACCTTAAGATCATTCAGCACCAAATATTCTACACACCGCAATATAAATCTTTTGCTGGACTTCAACTTTAGAATCATACTAAATCTTGAACATTTGTATTAAATATAATTGCTAAAGGTTACACACTGCAACTACAAGATTGTATGCTCTATGAAATAAATATTATTGTATAGGCACAAATATACTTTGTTCCAGTATTTTTGAATACTTACTATCATTTGTCTTGTTTCACAAGTAAAGACAAATAGGCGGAGTTGTTCATTTATATGATTTATTATGTAGAAACACATCAGGATTTATAGCAGCAGTACAAAATATAAACAAACTGATTAAATGACAGACTACACAGACATACATCCTTACATCTCAACAGCTAGCTACAAAATGGCAGTCAGGCTTGCACGTGCTCAGTATTTATACACTTGTGCAAGCCCCTAGAAAGTTTCTTAAAGGTGTACATACATATTGATCTACACTTACCCTCTATGCTCTATATCATCAATCGTCTCTGGCAGGTGAGTATTTGTTGTTTCTCTCAGCAGGAATGCAGTTGTCCCACAGATAATGGGCACTACACTGAATATAATAGAAGGTAAATAAAACCAGATGTCTTCCAGCAGCAGGATTAATGGAGCAACTGAATTTCCAATTCGACCAATGAAACTTGCATATCCTAAAGCTGTCTGCCTGCAAAATTATGATATCATATCAGAAAATATATATTTACTGCTCTACAAAGAAAGCCTGCAGAAATGTTAAATGGTATGTACATGTTGAATTTCAGTTCTGAGTATGAATAAAATTAATTTTGAGTGGGTGATATAAAAAAAACAGATGTTGTTGGTGGGAAAATTGTTTACTATTAAACAAGAAAGTAAATACGAGGAAAATTAGTTTCCAAGCCTACTCTAAGGTAGAACAGGGAAACAGTAAACCTTATTCATCTAGTCTTACTTAAATTCATTCAATCTCCATTTCCTGTTGGCACATTATTCATCACTTTCATATTTTCCTTATCACAACTACTCTCCAGTACCTTTACGGCTGCTTTCCTAGTGGCTTGAAATTGTCCATTGCTATAATGATCCAAGGAAAGGTCAAGAAAGAGGGAACCATCATTTGCAACTACTCGACAAATAAGGGATTTTTCATTAGTTCACAGATTTTGGTTTACGTTATGGAGCAAATTTGGTAGCTGTACTTTACCTGCATCAATTCAAGCATACGTGTAGCTATGATACTGGATGTAGTAAAAATATTTATAATTTTCCACCATCTTTCAGAATATAATCCCAATCCCAGGCAGTACATGTTTGTGGACAGCACACTTTTTCATTAATACAGAAAAGAATGCTTGCAATGACAGCCTTGGGGAAAAAGACAGACTTAATAAAATATATAATAATAAAATAGAATTGTCTGAGATGGAGTCTGACAATGAAACAGGTGACATGAGTTCAGTGAATGGTTCATTGGAGAAGTTAATTGGGGGGCAGGAGTGAGTGTTTACTTTGGCCCATCTACTCTGGATGCTTCAATTAGGGTTCTGCATTTAGCCAAGGCATGCCTCAAGGGAAATCTGACTTTGTTTCCATGACAACAGGGAGGTTGGTTTTGCAAACTCCTATGATATCACAGTTGGTCTGTCCAGCTAGGGTTTCTCCTTTCCTACATAACCCAAAAATCCCAAACCTCAATCTGCACATATGAGGTCTGCCTGTCTGCCTGTTAAACATTTTTGAATAAATCCATTGATTTCTGCCCAGGTTGGCATATGAGTGTTTTCTGTGAGTATCAGATCAAAAAAACAGATAAACAGCAATACAAATATTTCAGTACATGATGTACACAAGGAAGATCAAGATTTACACTGATCAATGAAATAAATAGCAATTAAAAACAAATATTTACTTTATTTATGTAATGTCTGATTAACAGAGGCAATCAGCAGTTTTGAACAACGTGGATTGTGTTCATTACATAAGTAATGTAGAGCAGCGAGTTTTCTTGCCATTGTCATGGAAACAAGTAGAGGTTGACACCTTTATTAGATGGTCTTCAAGTTCTTTCCTGAAAGCTTGAAGGCTGGTTGCTGTCTTACTTCTGGAGGGAGATGGTTGTAAAGAGGTGGGCTTAATTTAGAGAAGGCCCTTTTTCCTATTGTTGTTTTTAGTTGGGGTCTACCTAGGTAAAGGGATCCTTTGTGTTTGTCCCTGAGTGAGTATTTAAACTGTCTAAGTTGTAGTTTTGACCTTAGTGGATGGCACTGGCATTGACTGATTCTTTTGAAAAGTACAGCACTAAATAAAGGGGTGACTCTGCAGTTTATGAGCAGTCAGTTTATGCCCTTATGTAGCTTGCAGTGGTGGGTGTTTGTTTCCATGAGAAGGACATATCTACATAACTTGTTTAAAGTGGTTTGGATAGTCATATGTTCATAGGTAGGTACTAGGCTATTGGCCCAAGGGCCTAAGTAAGCCTAGCTAACAAGGTTTCCTGGCTTATGCCACCCAAGAAAGTTAATTTCCTGTGCCCCTGTTGAGCAGAGCCACAGAAGTGATCCCTGGGGTGTATTTCCTATTCCTCATCCACTCATCAAGATTTGTCTCTCTTCCACTCTCTTTATATATATATATATATATATATATATATATATATATATATATATATATAAATATATATATATATATATATATATATATATATATATATATATATATATATATATATATACCTATTATATTCGGTTTACTATGACATTTACGAGTACAGGTTGGATGAAAATGGAAATGTCGAATCAAAGTTGGTTGATTCCCAATTTCGCCAACTGGCACTTTTGCAAGTGTGCAGTTAAGCAAATACCATTGTGCATTCGCACATATGACAACAGAATTCTGACTACAGATCGTAGTACCAGTGGGGATTGGAAAAGTACCCTTTTCCCCACTGTAGTGCAATTTTGTATTTGGAATATATTTTCTGCAGGGTGTGTGGTGGGTGTAGCCCCCTTGCAAAAAGGTGACATTACATGGTATGCAGTAGTGATTTGCTTCACAGAATGTCGAAAGTGTGAATTTGAATTTGTTGGTACATGCACTTCGACATTCTGTACTAATTGATATGCCGAATTTTGCACATCTCATTCTCAGATGTGAATGGATTTTTTTGTGCACTTTGACATTCTCATAGTAAACCATTTTATATATATATATATATATATATATATATATATATATATATATATATATACTGATAAACCACAAAGCACCGTCAGGAAAAGTGTGGGCAGAAATAAAGTACCCCTCTGCAGAACTAATGGCCTTCAAAGTTATTAGATTCTTCATTCTGCCACATTTTTTGTTCTTATGCATAACAAATCAAGGCATTATTGTGTATGAGACATGGATGCCAAGAAATTCATCCTAGTTCCTCTACTAATACCCACTCGATAAATGTAGCAACTAAAAATATGTCACCTCTTAACTCAATCTGCAGATGGAGACAACCACTGTCTTATTTTACAAAAAGTAGAAAGATTACTTGTCAGTAACTCATTTTCATTTAAATTGGCCAGTGAGACATGAGCTTCATGATATTCCAAGTGAATATGTAGTGGGTGTGTGAAAAATAGATTTAAGGGATTAGAGCTGGTGAATAGACTCCCTAATGAACAATAGAGTGATGTTTGTTATATTGTCCAGGAGTTTGCATCAAAATCTTTAAAACCGAAAAAAAAACTGAAAAGTAGAATGACTGTCTGTGGAGGCCTTAGAAAGTGACCAAAAAAGGAGAGCATAAGCAATGGAAATAGGGAAAAATATGTCAAACAAAATGCAGAGTGTTCATCATATTGACCATTATTGCAGTAGCCTTAGCTATAAGTTTTGTCTTGCTAAGAATATAGTAGCTGGACTGCATCCAAAGCTTCAGGAACCTTCACAGACTCAAACCATTAGGCAGCTGGAACTAAGGCCTGCAGTGCATTCTTGATGCCAAACAGACGATCATTCCACCGCTGGGCAGATAAGTTTCCTTTGGAGAAACACCTTGCACATTTAAACATTTATTGTTTAATTCTATTTTTTTTGGTTAGGAAATTTTTTATTCTTTTAGGGATTTGTGTTTTACTAGATTGCAGGGAGGCCATGGTGGTGCAGCGGTTAGGGTTGCCACTTCCCATCAAGAGATTTTCCCGTTTGATCCTCAACTAGGATGCCTTCTGTGTGGAGTCTGCATTTCCTCTTTGCAGTCATGTAGATTTCCTCCCACATCCCAAAGATATGCTGTAGGTGGATTGGACACTCTAAATTGCCCTTAGTTGTGCATGTATGTGCTTTCTGTGGAAGGTTGGGTGCCAAGCTGGTAACTCGACACCATAAAAACTCCGCTGCCATTCATTCTACTGGCTTTTGTTCTACTGTGGCAACCCCTAATGGGAATAGCCAAAAGGAGAAGAAGCTGTGGTAAAACCTAACAGGAAAAGCTAAAAGAAGAAGTGTTTTAAAGGACTGTCTTGAAAGTTAGCTGTACTTTTAATAGGGAGCACACTTTTTCCTGTCAGTTTAAAAATTGTTAAAAATAGTTGAAAACTATTTTTTCTATGGAAAATGAGATTTTTAAATTCTCCTTTGGATAGTGATTTAGTTTTTGGTCTCTCTACTGCAGAAGTTATTAAGAAATATGATGAATGGAGTAAACTGATTTGGGAATTTCTCAGATTGTTCAGCCTTTCTTTTCCAAATTTTCCAAGGGATTCTCTACCCCCCCCCCCATACAATTTTGGCAAGAAATAAAATAAATAGTCTTAGCAAAATGCTGGTAAACAGACATTTGACAAGTAATGGCAAGGGGGTTCCAAAAAGAAAGCTGCATCCCCACCCAAAAAACAAAGGGCAGTTTAACAAGTCAGAATGGCTATTTAATGGACAATGTCCCCCCTCCCACCATGACAGTCCCTTCCCCTTCCAGAGAGTCTGAATCTCCACTTCTCTCTTTGACAATAGATAGTTTCAGATGAATGGGTTCTGAAGATCATTCAGCAAAGTTGCAGATCACATGTGTGGTAGTTCCTCCTTTTCAGTGAGTAATTCCTCATCCACCAGACCACGGTCATCTACTTCCTCCTGCCCTTCAATCTATGTTGTTTCAAGGAGTAAAAGAACCAGTTCCTCATTCCCAGTTTGGGAAAGGTTTTCATTCAAGGATGTGTTTGGTGCCAAAGAAAGAAAACACCTGGAGACCAGTTCTGTATTTTTCTTTCCTAAACCAGTTTGTGATAGTGCCCAAGTTCAAAATGCTGTCAGATCAAGTTTTTTTTTTTTGGTAACACTAGATTTAAAAGATGCTTATAATTGCATTCCTATTCATCCACATTTCAGGCTTTTCTTAAGGTTTTATGTGCCCAAATCATGTAATCAGTGCTCTGCCTTGCCAGTTGGACTATCCAATGAACCAGGGGGAGTCACAATCTGTCTTTCTCCAGTTATATCTCATTGCAGGTGACAGTGTATCCACATTTTTCCATATTTAGTGTCAAGTCTCTCTCTCTCTCTCTCTCTCTTGTGTGAAAGTTCACTTACACAAGCTGGGATTCCAAGAGAACATTCAAAAGTCTTTTTTGACTCCATCAGACAGGACTGTGTTTTGAGGTGTCTTCTAGACACCTCATTTCAAAGAGCTTTTCTTCCACAGGAAAAAAAATACATCTATATGTAAGACTATTTCTGTTTTTTTTTTTTACTCAGACGTTTATCCCTGCAAGGGAATACCACAAGATCTTGGGTTTCCCGGCATCTATAATTCAAATACCCCTGGCAAGATTGCACATGAGAAACATACAGTGGTGTCTTATATCTTTTTGGTCCAAACACCAACACCAATTATCTTTTCAAATCCGAAGAGAAATTACTTTACAGAGACAGCAAATTTCCCTAAGTCTAGGCCTTCCCTTCCCTTCAGCCCCCTGCTCCAAAGCAGTGAGTCACCACAGATACTTTGGATTCTGTTTGGGAAACAGTTTCAGAGGGGATAAAAGTGCAATTTGTGGGGACACTAAGTACATCACAAGCACATAAATGTGAAAGATATGATTGTTGTAATCAAGGCACTCAACTCTCTGAATTATCTATGTTTTTCTGGACCACTTCAAGTTGTTATAGACAATAACACAGTCATGTGGTACATCAACAAGCAAGGGGTAACGAGGTCTCACCCCCTTTGCAGATTAGCCATGTTGGCTTGGGTTGTAGCTTTACAGCTCAGTCTCACTCTACAGATATCCTACATCCTGTCAGAGCACAAATGTGTGGCAGTCAGGCTGAGCAGGACAAGTCAGACCCTCATGGATGGAAACTAAATCAGGGGATCTTTCAAGATTTGATCTATCTGTGGGGAATTCCTCAAGTAGACCTCTTTGTCTCCTCTCTGAAGAATCAATTGACAAGATTCTGCTCCAGGATTCCATGCAAGAAGTCCTGGAAGACAGATGCCTTTTCCTTTCCTTGAACAGGAATGTTCCTGTATGCTTTTCTACCATTTCCACTGATATCCGGGGTATTTCTGAACATTTAGAAGGAATCCTGCCAAGATCATTTAGGTGACTGCCTTCTGACCCAGGCAAAAGTGTTTCTCCCTTCTTTTGGAAATGATGAGGGGCAATTCGTGGGAATGGATCTACTCACAGAAGAACAGTGGTATTTGATATATCCAACCACAATCAACTTCAATTGACTGCCTAAATAATAGGCTCTTAATTCAGGGCAAGTGTTTCTCTGGTCTATCTTATTTCTCCATTAAGGCATTTGTCAGCCATTTCAGCATGTCTGCCTATAGATCCACCTGATTCAATGCATTCTCATGTAAAAATGTTTTTGAAAGGGGTTTTGGAAAAGAGACATCCAAGAAAAAAATGGCGCCTCTTTGGGATCTACGTTTTGTGTTATAGAAGCTAACACTTGCTCTGTTTGAACCAGTTCATCAGATTGACTTGAGGTTCTTAACATGGACCACTGTTTTACTGATTGGTCTGACCTCTGCAAGAAGAGTATCTGATTGCAAGCACTTATGGTGACCCTACCTAATTTTCTATAGAGACAGTGTTTCTTTGAAAACGAATCCTTCTTTTATGCCCACAGTAGTATCTGAATTTACTTTAAACCAAACTATCCACCTCCCTGTTTTATTTTCTGAATCCAAGAATGAGGGAGAAAGGATACTCCATACCTTGGATGTGTACAGACAACTCAGGTAATATCTTGACAGAACAAAATCTTTCAGATCTTCACATCAGTTGTTTATTTCTTGTGAAGATAAGAAGGGAAAACCTGCATCTAAACAGACTGTTTCCAAGTGGTTGTCTCAGGCGATTAACTTTTGTAAATTTTTACTACAACAAACCTATTCCAGACAGGGTTAAGTCTCATCCTACCAGGACCATGGCTTCATTGATGGCTTTTCAGAAAGGATTGGATTCTAGAAGTATTGTAGAAATAGCAACTTAGTCCTTTGTACATACTTTTACAATGCACTACAAGCTTGATTCATTCTCTAGGTCTAGATCAGATTTTGCTAGGACCATTCTCCAGGGGCTTCTGGACCTTTCCTCTCCCACCTTCCAAATGTTGTAAGCTAGGGCAATCTATCCATATAGCTAAGGCTACTGCAGCAGTGATCAATATGATGTGCATAGTACAGTTGTGTAAGTAAGTTTACCATAACAGTAGATGTTTGAATAGTCACTGCTGCAGTAACTGCTCCCTCCTGCCATCCTCTTTAACTTTTTGAGTATGTTGTTTTGCAAGGGTGTGTGCATATATGTATAACTTTCTACTCCTTCTTACGTCCTCTGAGGGCTTAGCTTCCCTCTCTCAGTTGGCATAAAAACTCTGAAGTGCTTGATGCTCAACCCTGTCTTTTAAGGCAGCTCAGCTCGATCTGACTAATGGTTGGAATGCATGGAAGTAGCCCTGAAGCTTTGGAAGCTGTCTGGCTGTTATATCCTTGGCAGAATATACCCCATATCACCAAGGTTACTGCAGTAGTGAGCATTCAAACATGTACTGTTATGGTAAGTTTACTTAACACAACTGTATTTTTTAGAGAATAAAGAGAAATAAGGAGGCATATTTAAATCAACAGTGCAAAGAACTGGAAGGAGAGAATAGAGAAGGATGGAAAAGAGATCTGCTAAAGGAGACTAATTATGTTAAGGGAAACTTCCAGGTAAAAATGGACATGATAAAAGGCAAAGATAGTTAAGCCTTAACAGAAGGATGAGACATTAAGAATAGGTGGGAGGAGTATACAGAAAAACTATAGTCTGAAGTAACCTAACATCAGTGAAACATACAACATACATGTTCTCTGATCTAGAGCCTGACATCCTTGAGGGTTAGTTGGGTGTTAGAAAGCTGCAATAACAAAAAAGCTGTAAAAAGTGATGGAATCCCAACTGAATTCCTGCAAAATAAGTGTTACTTGGAATTTGTCAACAAATTTGAAAAACACAACAGTTGCTTCTAGATTGAAAAAGGTGACTTTACATTCAAGTTTCAAAAAGGATGGTGCTAAACAAGTTATTGGACACTTTTTCCATATGCCAGCAAGGTACTTCCCAATGTCCTGCAAGCTAGACTCCAGCAGTATATAGACAGAGATCTGTCAAATGTACAAACTGGTTTTAAAAGGAGCCAGAGAATACCATTCAGCTTTTTTGCCCAAGATTTCTGGACAAAGTCAGGAATATTGATGAAACAAAAACCCCAAATCAGGGAGAATTTTAAATATTATGTAAATCACTAAATAAAGTTAACAGATCAGCAGGTTTTGTATCAACATGCTTTTTTTCTGAACTATATGAAGTATAAAACTCTACTGACTGGCATTACTGACTGACTGTCACCCTACTTATTTAATTTATATGTTGAATATATTCTGCAAAATGATGGACTACATGAATCAGATGAGAGAATGAAAAATCGCTGGGAGAAATAGTAACAGTCTTAGACATTCAGCTATCCTAATGCATAAAAGTGAGAAGGCTGAAGAGCCTGCTCATGAATGTGAAAGTGGAGAGAACAACAGCTGGTTTGTGCCTGTTCATGAAGATGAAAGTGGAGAGAACAACAGCTGGTTTGTGCCTGTTCATGAAGATGAAAGTGGAGAGAACAACAGCTGGTTTGTGCCTGTTCATGAAGATGAAAGTGGAGAGAACAACAGCTGGTTTGTGCCTGTTCATGAAGGTGAAAGTGGAGAGAACAACAGCTGGTATGTGCCTGTTCATGAAGGTGAAAGTGGAGAGAACAACAGCTGGTTTGTTGCTCAGCATAAAAAGGCCTCTTCTAACTCTATCAATTTTTTGCACATAGATAGGGAAGAGATGGAGGTTGTGTCAAATTTTGTTTTCTGGGCTCAAAGATCTATGCAAATTAAAAGATTCTTACTTTTTGGAAGATAAGCTATGACAAATCTTGAAAAGATTTTAAGGAGCAAAGATATATTGTCAGCAGAAGGTTTGTACAGTCAAAGCTAAGGTTTTCTCAATAATAATAATAATAATAATAATAATAATAATAATAATAATAATAATAATAATAATATATGGCAATGACAACTGGACTATAAGTGAGGCAATGCAGTGAAAAATTGATGATTTTGACCTCTTGAAAACTTTTACAAAGTCTTTGGACTTCAAGAGGATGAAGACAGTCAATTTTTAATTAAATAAATCAAAACTTTTGACTTAAAGACCTGATACTAAAACTCAGATATTTTGGCAACATAATGCAAAGACAGGTTACATTACAGAAGACACTGATGCTGGAAAACATTGAAGGCAAAAGATGTCTGGGTGGCACAGATTAAGGTGGAAGGGCAGCATTACTGAAGTACTGCAAATAAGTTTGTAAGAACTTAAAACAGCAGTTCTTGACAGACAGGCCCACAGTTTTTGAGATCACAAACAGTCAGATTCGGCTAAATGACTAAACAACAATAATAATTGTTGTTTACCTCTTGCACCTAAATTATTTACCCAGAACATTGCATCTCACTTAGAACCATTTTTGATAACATCTTATTATTTAAGTGCCCACTATTGAAAAAAATCATCAGAGAAAAGACCTTCTAAAAGATATCCCCCTACATGATGGAGTGCTTTACATACTCTTTATGTACAATGCCATTGCATGTATATACCCAATATTACTGAAATGTGCATCTCTCTTCTGTAGAACAATGTTTCTTTCTGCATCTTTATATTTGCTATTGGCCCATGCCATGGCTAAAAGAGTTTCTGGACTATTCCACTCAAATGGTTAAAATGGTTAAATAAAATAAAATAAAATAAAATGAATCTGCCTTTAATTCCCACATGATTATTTACTGGATCTGGCATTTCTAGAAGGAAATCTGTATGCCAGCTTTGACAAGATGTTGCCTAGCAATCTGTAACTGAGCACCAGGAAAAGTGAAGTGATAAACTTTCAAACTTTTTTTTATATGTTTTATGGCTCTGCATCCCCTCTCTCATTATACTGCCTGGAGAAATTGTAGTTTTATCAAGGGTCTGTAGACTGTTTGCAATCATTGGTGACAACTATCACTTAACCACTGTGTGAGAGCTATAGTAAAGATATCCTGAAACCATCTAAGGCATATAATCTGAATAAAGCATCTCCTGCCATCAAAGGTTTCCTTTAAACTAACACGTTCATTGTCTCAATATAGTTGGACTGCTTTGATGCTCTCGCTCTTACAATGGATACCACTGACACTGGATGCTTGCAGGCATTACAAAGTGCTGCAATCTGTCCATTGCTGGAAGGTAACCATTATAGTCAGAGTAAATCTGTGCCATGCTGTCAGCACTGCTGGCCAGTTGTTTCAAGTTCAGAATACAGTGTATCAGTACCCACATAACTGTCCTACAGAATATCAGTCCATTCTAAATAAAGTAGTTGGCTGTGCCCTGGTAGTCAGCTTAGCCGCACTGCTCAGCAAGCAGGTAGCTGTTAGTCATTGCAAGACTGAAACTTGAGCATTCTGTTTGCAGTTCTTTTTCTGACTTGAACCCAGCCTGTATGATGTATTGCCTTGCTTGTTATGATCAGTGTACACTATGTAAGGCTTCAAGACATCAATGAAGGCCTAGTTATTAAGTCATAGGACATGAGTTAAATGAAAAATGTGGAATAATGCTCACTTGGATGAATACTGCATTATTAAAACATGGTTAGTACTTGGAGAATGTTCTCTGTTCTCCAAGGATTAGCATTACAAGCATAACAATAACAGATGGAAGTGTCTGTATGAACTATTAGCAGTAGTTGAATTTCCTTGCAATATTAAACATTTTCTATGCAGTTTTGAAATTGCTGTTATAAATATGTAACTTAATGCACCTAAGGCAGTAAGTTAAGTTTGTCTATTTCATTTTTGGCAAAGTATGTGGCATAATTTTCAGCAGTTAGGCTTGTCAACTTTGTAGAGAATGCCTTATCAAATTTCAGATTCAAATGAAAAGGTTAATAGCATTAGCTTTCCTACCATAAGAGGATGTAGTAAGTACTTTCATTGAATTTTCTGCCGAATTACTGGAACGGTATCACAACTTTTAAAATACTTTAAGCAATGGTTGATATTTATATGAATATATACACATACATACATATATATATATATATATATATATATATATATATATATATATATATATATATATATATATATAGTGTGTGTGTGTGTGTGTGTGTGTATGTATGTATATATATATATATATATATATATATATATATATATACATATAATATATATATATATATATATATATATATATATACATATATACATATATAAATATATATTTGTGTGTGTGTGTGCGTGTATGTATATGGATAGATATTATCTAACCTTATATAACATTCATATTTGTCAACAACTAAAACAGAATCCACAATAGATCAAAAACGAGAATGTTGATGCAATAGTATGCATGTACCGAGAAACAACCTCAGATCATGCAAAACTTAAAACAACATAAAACATTAAAAGTCTAATTTTTTTTGCTCTCCTGAACACTGAACGCCCCAACCCCTGCTAAGTATATACTAACTCAGAGATTGCACAAAACTGGGAAAAAGGAATATTCCCAAGCTCTAAGAATTGTGCGATCTTGCACACCCGCCAACCATTAGTTTGTCCTCCAAAAGCAGACTAAATAGATGTCATCCAAACCTACTGTCAACTGAAGTATTTTCACCCATATGTACAGACAGATACAGATGTAGATATATGTATCTATCTCTATATCTTTATTTATCTGTCTAGATAGATATAAATAAATATTTATGTATTCCACACAAGTTCATAACTTGGCCGGTATTTTCGGCACACTTTCCTTCTTTATTTTCCTTATCCTTTTGAAATGTTAGTGTTTTAAATGAACTACATTTGCCTATGATGGTAAATTTGGTGGATGTGCGGCAAAGACATTTACATTGTCTTTTGGGACATCAAATGTGAAACCTCAGTTCTGTGATGAATACTATAGTATGAGAGCAGAGTAGATGAATTATGCTTGAGACCTTCTACAGGGGTTCTGCTATTGCCAAAGACGTGCAAACTGCAGGCAGGAACAGAACAATTTGAAAACATAATTAAAAACAAATGTATGTACTCCACAAAGAATTTCTTAAAAAAAACTGTCACCTTACTGCTGAAGATTTAGCTACAATGTTTAACATCTTAACTTCCCTAGAATGTGAACATTTCTTTATTTTGAAATATTGCATTGCACTATAATGATTCTCTTTTTCAGATGTCATATACCTCTGAATTATGGCATGATTTATGGCAGGCATATCTGTAATGTGAATTTGCTGCATGGAATATTCATGAAGGTCAGGTTATGGTCATGTTATAGTTATACAATGTTTCTTGTGTGCATGACTTTTGGAATTACTGGTGTACACCTGGTATTTATATCTGGTTTACTACGATTTTATCAATTTGGATATTTTAAACACTTAATTTATTACATGATGTCAATATTGACTATACAGTATTACTGCTTTAATATTATAATATGAATCCATACACACACAGACACACACACACACACACACACACACACACACACACACACACACACACACACACACGCAAACACACACACACATATATATGTATACACACGGGTCTCATACCTCTCAACCTGGAAACATAAAAAATCTGGACAAGGCCCATGAAAAATAGGTACAAATTTGTACGCTGATTAACATAAAATATGCATACACAATTATGTAGCCAACTTTCAAACGCAAACTGAAGAACATTCAACCAAAATATGGCACTAGAGTCCCCCTGCAGCCATTCCAATGTCCCATTACCTGGCAATTTCACCCCATTTACCATAAACTCTAATGTGCAAACTGCTTAAATTACTTATACAGTGATTATTTGGATTTTATATTTACATTTTATAGCACAATGCACAAACACTAATAGACATCTGCTAAGCAAAGCAATACTGTCTCACAATGAAAACAGACTTAACATTAAAACTTCTTTCATTCATTGAAACAGCACTGAAACCCACACCACATTCAACGAAAATGCATCTGGCTACAGTGGCCAGTGGTGGATAAAGAATACCTTTGGGTTGTTTTCAAATCATAGGCCCCTTGCACACAAAACAAGAAACATGCATGTGTTCTTTAATACACCTTTCTGACTTTATTCAACTATATTCCTTGTATAATACAGCACACTTGCTAGACTTAGAGCCGATTTTAAATTTATTGTTTGAACATTCTTAAAGTAGGCAATGAAACAAAATGCATGAACCAATAATGATAAAACTTCCCAATTCAGAACATTTTCATCATAAAAGTCTACTTACACACACACACACACACACACACACACACACACACACACACACACACACACACACACACACACTATATGGACCACTTTATACATGTAGATAACATAGGAAGTGCTACATAATGACTGCAAACTAATTGTTTAGACAATCACTGTTGTCAATGAGTAATGACAGTTGAACTAAGCAGCACATATTGAATGGATGAGTGCCTTAGATTGCAACGAAAATTTCATTTACAGAAGGAAGGCAGTATATAATAGCATCATTAGGACAAGAAGTTAACAACTACTCAAACCCAGAGCAATTACTTTTGTGCTTCTAATGCTGACATTTAAATGACAGTGTTACATACTCTGCGATAATGCTTGCAATGAAAAAAAAAAAGTATAAACATAAGATGTATCTTTGGTTATGACACTCTCCACCCAGACCAGAAATGCCCATGTATTATCCTTCAGACTGCCCATAACCATATTTCCAGCTGGGATGAGATTATCTTTGTTAAGTTTATAGGAAGTTGCTACAGTACTTTCCAATGTCAAATTACTTGGTTAGAAAATATTTAAAGAACAAGTCGCTAAGTATAGTTTTTAGAAGATTCTAAGCATTACTGTGATTGTACTGTGATTTTGTTTACTTACAGACACACACACACACACACACACACACACACACACACACACACACACACACACACACACACACACACACACACACACCCTTTGAATGAAAACGGCAGCACCCTCTGCATGCTAATGAATGAAAACAGCAGCATATCCAGCCTCGTGCACACCCCTGCATATGAAAACCTCCTAGTTCCTACCTCTGCAGGCAGCTTCATCCTAAAACAGCAGCTCTTAGACCCTACCTCTGCAGGCAGCTTCATCCATTACTCCGGTAGGCGCACACACCCTTCCTTCTCATAACAGCAGCTCTAGGCAGCAGCATAGATATCCACTCTAAAACCTTGCATCCTGATTCCCGCTAAGGATTTGGAAAGAGCTGAGCAACCAGAAATACATACATGTTGAACTCTTCAGCTCAATTCTGACAGGCTGTTTCTGTTTCACGGAGCTGACACCATCGCGCATGTGATGATGAAAGCTCAAAAGCCAGAAAATAAAATAAAATTTAAAACAAAGCACTGGGAAATCAGAAATTAAGGGGTGCCACTTGGGAATCATGGCACCCCATTATTTGGACCCCACAACTCGGTAAAAACAGAGTAATTCAGTACAGTTGGGAAGTATGGTGGGTCTACTTCACATGAATGAAATACCACATTACTGAAGACCAGAAGGCCGAGACGAGAACCCTGAAACTTCATTAAACAAATGACCACATACCCGACAAGTTTCCCATGGTAAGTAACCACTGGGCCAACAACTAAATGAAAATACACTGCACCATCTCCAACCTACCCAGGTGGGGGGCTACACTCCCCACACACCCCTAACTAAATATACCAACTCTGGGATCACACTACAGTGGGTAAAAGGGTAAATTTCCCCTTGTTGGCCCAGTCATTACTTAGCATGGGAAACTTGTCAGCAATGTGGTCGTTCATTTAAATGAAGTTTCAGAGTTCTCATCTCGGCCTTCTCTTTATCGGTAATGTGGTATTTCATTCTTATGAAGAAGACCCATATGCACACATGTAATATGACATTTATGACTAATAGACACAAGGAATTATTTTTTTAAAGTGTTGTAATGGCAGTAGTGGTAGTATAGAGATCTAGGATGGGTGTTGGAGGCTACACTAGACTCCAATGATTACGTTTAAAAATGAAGTAAGGACATTGACATTATAATGGGAATATGGGTGGGAGAATGAACTAGACAGTAGAGATTAGTTTTTAAATTGACAAAAGGACACTGACATTATAACAGGGATGGAACATAGAGAAAACCATGGGGCACCAAGGATGACTCTTATGAGCACAGACATCATAACTGAGACTGGGGAGGGGGGTATACATTAGACTATCAGAGCCTAACAAATACACAAACATTAATGGCTGTAAAGTATTACAAGGGGTGGTGGGAACCGCAGGAGTAAAATAGGGTAGGGACAGATATGGGGACTGTAGTGCACGTGTGTGTGTGTGTGTGTGTGTGTGTGTGTGTGTGTGTGAAACAATGATGGGGGGAATGACATTGCCTACACAAACAGCGGTTACTATGGCAAAGTGCAGATCAGAAATTACCTGCATGTAGTAGTAGTAATTGTGATTCAAAAAACATATAAATTATCTGATAATGGGATCTTACCTTATCATGGCTGCCATGTTTCTGAACCACAAATGGACACTTTGAGAGAGACAGGCCTTTCTAGCATGAGCCATACAGGTCATGCTAGGCACTTTAATGAATTCCCAGGAATGTGTAACGCATTTGCTAACAGCCTGGAGCAGGCTGTGTGATGTAAATGTCTCTTTTCAGTGATAGCAAGGAGCACTGTCTCTTAAAGTGACTTGGTTAGTATCACACAGTAGACAAATGAAGGCTGAGGGAATCAAACCCTCCACTGCATGAAGCAGTTCATTAACAGCTTATAACTTTACTCATCTGTAGTAGCTAGCAGACAAACTTTGTTCTAGCCCAACACAATATGTTTCATATCCACATGCCTGCAAAAAAGCAAACTAAATTAAAAAATATATAGTCATATTTATACAGGGACTGTCCATTAATATTCTAAAACGAGCACGCTGATTGGCCAGCCCAACCAGCGTGCCCATTGTAAATCCGAGACTATAGCAAGGAAAAAAGGTCTGGTCACCTGGACTTTTTTCCATTGTTATATTCGATAAGTTTTATTTATTTTTTTTTAACAAAAATACAAAAAAAAAAAAATGTCATCCAGATTCCAGACATACGAGAAAAACAGGATGGAGGAAATACTATGAAAATCAGGTACGTTATTTAAAACTAAAGACACATACCTGATTTTCTTTCTATTTCCTCCATTCTGCCTCTCTCCTACCCCTGTCCAAAATTTTTTTTTATATAAAAAAAAAAAAAAAAGAAAACAAAAACGGGGCAACGGAGACCTTCTTTCCTCCATCACTTCTTTCCAAAGCACTGATGTACTGGGCATGTGTGGGAATGCAAGTCCAATACGCATGCACAGTACATCATAGGTTCATAGGTTCATAGGTTAGTACTAAGTTAACTGCCCTTGCGAGCCATTTTAAGCCTAGCCAAAAAAAGGCACCAAGATATTACCAGCCATGGAAGGACAGGACGGTGCTGTTAAACAAAGACATTATCTAAGAAAAGTAAGTATTTTTTTCTTAAATAATGTCATTGTATAATAGCAATAACCGACTCTGTGGTGTGGTATATTAAGATTTACCTGGAAATGTATTTCAGCCCACTGCTGTGAGAACCATACATTACAACCCACTGCATCCACAAAGATCTCCCAACCTGAAGGCAAAGTCACAAAATAAGGAACAAATTTTAAATATTACTCTTATATACTGAGAAAGTTGCTAATAAAACAAGTTTTACATTAGCAAGCATTTTTGGAATGATATTATTTCTGAAACTCATGTTTAGCATTATTTAATCGCTGCACTCCACAACATCTTACTAGAAAACCATGAATTTTACAAGAAACAAACCATAAATCTAAGGCAAAATCACTGACAGTTCAGAACTATACTCTATGTCCACACACATTTACATGCAAATGCACACACACATGCACACAGACACACACACACACACACACACACACACACACACACACACACACACACACACACACACACACACACACACACATACACACACACCTGCTTGAAATCAAGTGAATGAATGAATGAATACAATAAATAATGCCCAAAATGTATCTCAGCTTGCTGCTATCAGAACCATACTGTGTAAACAACTGCAAATTCCCTCTCCCATCTCAGCTTCTTAGCTCAAGAATCAAAGCAAAATATTTCTTATATACCAAGAAGGTTACTAGAATAACATTTGCATTAGCAGCCATATTCTGAAGGATATAAAGTCTTTAATTCACATGACTGTCATTATTTATTGACTACAATCCACACCAATTTGCTAGAAAGCTACACATTTTACAAGGAACAGAGTGAAATACCTCTCAAATTCTTTGCGCAAGAATTTTGGACAGAACAAAAAATAATGGAGAGATAGATGGGGGACAAAGGCCCAAAAAGGTAGAAATTTCAAATATAT
Source organism: Protopterus annectens (assembly GCF_019279795.1). Lineage (NCBI taxonomy): Eukaryota > Metazoa > Chordata > Ceratodontiformes > Protopteridae > Protopterus > Protopterus annectens. Next base: position 408,839,857 of record NC_056725.1, read on the forward strand.
TTGCTTTTTTGTGTATCTACCTATCAGTTAAACTTAATGGACAAGTACCTTTTTCAGGGACAGCACAAGAGCACTGTTTGGTTTACTGACCTCCCCAAAATCACACATTAGGCAGATGGTGGTGAAATGAATCAAACCCTTTACATTTGCTTGATAGCAGGAAACAATTCATTAACAACTCAGGGATCTTAAGTACCAGACACATATAATTCATTTAAAAAATTAACAGAACATTTTATGAATTATAACTATAAAATTCTAGTGACTGACTACTGACTGACTGTAATCCCCAGCGAATTTCAAGAAGATGAAGAATTTATTGAGGGATATAACAAAAGTGTGAGACAAAATCAGAAACGCTGTGCAAAATTGAACTCAAATGGGTGATAAACAACTGTATTTCACTTAAATTGTTATCAGAATAACATGCATTGCATTGACAGGCATTCTCTGAAAGATGGCTATAAAATTTTAACTCTCTCATCAACTCAAAGACACCAATAAGGCAAGACTGCATTTCCAAACAACCTGCAATTGTAGCTTGGTGCACTAGCAACTGGCATAAAGGTAGCCTCTGTGTCTGTAAAGTTTTATTGTAGCAGTAACACCATTATGCTTGCAAAAGATTCTGACATTTTCTTCAACACACAGACTGGCTCAGCAGTAAGATGGCTGCACTGCATCTGCATCTTCAGTTTAGCGAAGAGAGTTCGCCAGTTCTGAATGTGGTGGTGCAGGTATGGAGTTTCTTCAGTGGTGTATGGGAGAGGGGCTTGTTGTTGTAGATCATGTTACAGTGAGGATAAGGGAATATTCCCTTTTCTCCACTGTAGTGTGATCTCAAAGTTAGTATATATAAATAGTTGGGATGCAGGGGGACTTGCCCCCCTGCATAAATGTGTTTAGTGTATTTGTTTTTTTTTTGTTTTGTTTTTCTTTTTTTTTTTTTTTTTCTGTGGTTTGCTAAACTGATTTTCACAAAAGTGCATTTTCGCATAAATGTACTTTCGTGAAAATGGACTGGCATAACTGCATTTCGCTAAAGTGTAATTTCAATGTGTCAAAGTAGATCCATATATCTATATATATCTAGACTCTGTTGTCTTTTCCTCCAACAAAATAAACACATTTTTTAACTTTCTATATTATATGACATATGCCCCTTTACTGATAACTTATTTATCACTAGTCTCCTTAGGAAATCCTGACTCTGTACTATCATGGCACACCACTTTTTACTTATGTTAATGGCTTTAATCACTTCCTCTAGTAAACCTTTCAATAGAGTTACACAATAATATTGTTGTATCACATTATCATACTGCATTCTTGAATCTTTCTTTATATCATCAATTTTTATTTACCATTTTAGCATTTTTCTTGATAATTTTTAATTTATTCATTTACATATTCTTTTTCTTATTGCTGTCATCTCCCCTAACATTTAGTACTTAAACATTTTGACTATTAATTTCTTATTCTCTTTCTTTACCCATCGCAATATTCTATACAAGTTTAAGGAACAAGAATAACCAACTGGATTTAGTAACCCAGTCCCCATTAATCTTCACTTATATACAACTGGGTTAACCTTGAACCCCATATAAAAGAAAACACCACTTGTACAATTTCCTTTTCATATCATGTAAACATTTGACATATATACTATTTTTACTATTAATACAGAATTCACCAGATAAAGCTTTTTCCTGTATGCTAATCTATACATCCGCCACAGAAGACATTTTTCTTTTATTTCTTTTATCAAAACTTCCATTGCATCATAACTACATCTTTTCACAAATTTTATCTCTGGCAAACATACTTCAATCATAGAAAATATGATCCACCAAATTTCCACCACATAACCCAAAGCCTTCCTTTTATCTTAATTCAAATTCATTCCACTTTCCTTTAAATATCTATTCAGACAATCCAGCACTTCCCTTGTCCATATTTTGTTTTTAGAAACTATAACTATATTGCCTGCATATGTCAAAACTACTTTAATCACCACCTCCTTTTGCATTACATATCTAACATCTTTCATTTTTAGAAGCGATAGCACTCACTACCACATTAATTACAAATTCAAACAATATTGCACTCCTGAGACATTCTTGTATTATACCATACCGCATGTACATTCACAACACTCTCACTTTATTATTTTGCTATGTTGACATGCACATCCTCCTAAATCTGTTACCAGTTCCATATTTATCTATAATATCCTACAAAGTATCATGTCCTGCTGTTTCAAATGCCTTGCTGATATCACCTACCATAAGTTTCATATGCTCCCCTTTATTTATGATATCATTCACAATTTCTCTCATAACCAATAACAATTCTTGGCATACCTTCCTTTTTATACCATATATACTTTTTTCCCCATAATATCCCTCATCCTTCTTTCCATTCTTCTCTGTATTATTCTCATAAAAAATGTAATCTCTGTTATTTATTTAGTGATGGGTTTCCTTTTTTATTCCATTCTTCTCATCTTTCTTCCATATAAACGTTAATATCCCAGTACATCTCTTTGTAAACAAACCTTCCCTTCAACCATTCATTCAGTACATTTACAAAATACTCCCTTTGCCAATCCATTGATTTGTTAACATTCCATATACTTCCTTTCTTAAGTTTGCCATTGAAAAAAAAAAAAACACTTTTTATACTTCTTTTTAAATTCAGTCCACTATTCAGACCTGTTTTAATAGAAGTCCTTTATGGTTATATGATCCTTCCATAACTGCAATACTTCCCACTCTCCAATTTCATCCCATAATCTCTCATTCATTCTTTTTATTCCCTTCCATATTTTAATATACTCCATTTCTTCATTCGCCTCCATCCATATTGCTAAATGGTCTAAAAAAACATTGCAACTGTATCACCATCTGCTGCCCACAAGTCTTCTGATAATACAAAACAATCAATTTCAGATCCAGGTGCTCCCTTCTGTAAGTCCATTGATTTTTGTAACAGTCAGCTATTATACCACATTTAATCACTTATTATATTTTTTACATCTTTCCCTTTCTTCTTACATTTTCACTTTAAAATCAGAAAGTCCCCTGAAATTTTAATTTTAATGTTAAGCACCATATAGTCTAGTATTTGATGAAGCAGATTCTCTATTTCCTTAATAGTTATATATGCATATAATGCTATAATTCTATAACTATATTTCTCTACTTCATATCCACAGCAGTTAACCTTCCCATCCTTACCAGTATTACATCTATTTTCACTGATTTTATGCAACACAGCCACTCCAGAACAATGTTCTCTTCCTAAGTTCCATATTATATTTCCTCCCCACAATTTTTCTGTTTAAATTCTTTCTTCACTTGTTAATAATTGTACATCTTCTAACAGAATGACATTCACGTAATACTTAGCACACCATTCCAGTATCCCTATCCTACTTACAGTGTTAATAATATTGTTAATATTTACTGAAAGCAATCTAAGATTGTTGCTTTTCCTTCTATATAACTTAAGAAATATTTTTAAATATTAGTTTTCTTATTTTTACTCTTTTCCCAAATGAATATTTTTTCTTTGTTTATGTACAAATAATCCTTGATCCTCAAATTCAGACCCCTGGATTTAATAAATTCCATGTTGGAATAGTGTAATTCCTACATGGAGTGCATGGTGGCCATGGTCATGTCCACAGATCCCCTTGACAGTGCACCTTGCATATTAATGAAGGCACACTATTGAGGGAGAGCCATGTACACAGTTACTGAATCAGTGCTGGGGGTGTGTTACAGTGCTCGCAGATGTGTAACACCCCCTCTGCATTGTGAAAGTGCCGTATGGTACTACAATATGAAAGAAAGTGTCCTCTGACACTTATTTATATATTTAGTTATGTATTTCACACAGGAGGTGTGTTACAGTGTCTGCAACATACCCCCTGCACTGTCAAAGTGCTGTACAGACACTTATGAATTTTATTTTATTTATGTCACACAGGGGGTATGTTACAGTGTCTGTAACACACCCCTTATTCTGCCAGAGTGCTGTACGGCATGGAAATTAAATGTCCCAATGTGATTTTCCCTTGTATGTTTATTTTTTTGTTTTATTATTTTTTCTTTTTTTTCAAGTTTAAGCATAGCTGACTGTGTTTGCACAACATGGTACATTGCTCAGCAGTGCCTTAACATAACAAAAAGCTATATAGAAATGTATAGCTGAAATCTTCACAGCTGAGTTAGCTGAATAGTTAGAGTCTCTGTTTTGTGTGCAGTAGGTACATGGTTCCCATACCAAGACAGGTCATTCAGCTTTTACATCGGAAAGCATTTCTATTTCTATTTACATTTTTTTTATTGCCCTAGTTATTGATATTTGTCAACCAAGTTAGTGCAGCTGGTCCAGAATCCCAGTGTCAGTAGGAATATGAGGAGAAAAGCTCCAGTTAAACACAAGTGTCTAATACAGTTCAGTCACAGTGACACACCAAGGTACTGTAATTAAAGTAAAATACAAACACATAATAAATTATCAATAATGAGTAATTAATGTCAATATATATTTATGTTATCATGTACAACGTTTGTGCCTTTAGCTAAATCTTGTTAAGCACTGCTAAGCCAAGCTAATCAATGCTTAAACAGGAGCTGTCTGAGCAATACTTAACAACTGTTAGCTCCGCTTAGCCGGTTTGAGAATTGCTAAGCAGTCTCATTCTAAGCAATCCTCAGCTGAGCTAAGTGAATTTGCACACTGCTGAGCACTGCTAATCATTTGCCACTTTAAGCAATGCTTAACTCAGTTTAGCAGGTTTGTGCACTACTGAGCTTTGCTTAGCATTTTTAAAAATGGTCCAATGGTGCCAATAGGTGGGAAAATAGCCTTTTTTATGCTGCACAGGTGGGAATGCAACCAGAACCTGTTGGAGTTTGACCCATGCAGTAACTGTGGTAGGTGTTGGAGAGGGAGTGTGCTTTTGGGTGCAGCACTGGGGCATGCTGGAATCCAGGGTCATGACTGGGCTCCTTGTTAAGAACCATTACAACAGACTTCTGCAGGGCCAGTACCAGGGCTCAGAATACAAGTCTGAGGCCTGGGACCATCTGGCTCGTGAGCTCACCAATGCCACTGGAATCCCCTGCACTGGTGAGTAGGTGCATCATCATTATGATGACCTGAGGTGGAGGAAGGGGGCTCTCTTGGCCTAATGGATCCAAGATGCTCGAGACCATAATGCCCCAGAAGTTTATAAATATAGCAACTGGTGATTTATCAAATTGTGGTATGAATATCTGATAGACACATATGCATAATGGTGTGTTTTCCCCCCACAGCTGCAGAGGAGAGGACTTGCAATGTAGAGGCCCATGCTGGGCACCTGGCAAGGATGCTCCGACAGTGTGATGAGTACAGATGTGTCTTGCAATATATAATACAATAAATAAGAAAGAGTACATTGTTTACTGTCAGTAGATATAGTGTGTTCTGAGTGTACTGCAATAAATGTGTTCTTACACCCACATTAATATAAATGAGTAATGCCAGGTACTGTGCAATACAGATGAAGGGATCAAACAAGCTACTATTGATGAAAGAAAGCTAATACTGTAGTAATACTGTGTAGGAATGATATAAGTATATACTGTATTAATACTAATGCTCTTGTAATAAAGTACACCATGATTGAAACTGTGAAGGTAATAAATGACATTCATTCATCATCTACAGGATATACAGTACAACTGAAGTCAGAATTTTGAATGTAATAAACCACTGTGTCATGTCACCCTCAATAAAGTTATTTCCAGCAACTGTTGTGTTTATTCTGATCTGTTGTTGAAGAAATACAATTGTACAGGTGCTCCACAGCAAATATGGCTATGACACCATGGCCTGAGTTAAGTTTGACTGATAAAGAACTGTTATGCTAAAGTGTAGATGTGGAGCTGTAAAACAAGATACAATGCAATTTGATATATGTTCTGCACTTAGATCTGAACCTTGAATAGAAATGTATTCTAGTGTGTTCCCTTCAGGATTGTCTTGTGCTAACCTTTGCATTTTAGCGATATGTATTCCTGAATGTAGGTACGTTGATGCATGCAAGTATAAGACTGTAATAGGTGGAGACTGCAAATATATGATGTGCAAATGTATATGGGTCAGGTATGCAACCCAGCACCCTGCTATTGTCTGTACAGATCACACATATTCACATCCACTAAGGGTTAAATGCATGCATCTGCAATCAAAGTATTAATACACAGTTCACCGACTATCTCTGTCATGCATGAATCTCATGAATGTATGATCAACTGTCATTGGAGTCTTTTGTGACACTCCACTTATATTACCAGGACAGACTTTGTAACCAAGTGACTTTTAGGCACAAATCAGTCAAGCAGCTGACAGCTGTGGCTCAGTAGCTCAGTGTGATAAGAAAGAGCTATGTTGTTCATTTTTGTACACACAGACCACAGTTTGAATCCAGGTACTAAGATGTATTTATAATTACAGACAAGTAGTCTTGACTATTTGTAGAAACAGTCATGTAATGTTAACAGATATTTTCTCCACAGGGCTTACAGGTAAAGAGATGTTTGTATTAGCTGTATGAAGGGTACACTAATAAACTGTGTACAGATGTAGTACTGTATAGCTGCTGTGTCTTTGAATGTGTGCTGATAGCCCAACCCCATGTCTTCAAATGACAGCAAGATAGGTATATACACCATACACTCTTCACGATACATGCCTCTCAAGTGTCATGCTGTCAAGGCTACTGATCACTGTTGCCAATAACCTTGGACATAGATATAACTCCAGTTGAAGTATGCCAGTAGCACACTCACACAACATCAGTGCAAGGTACACCTTGTTAGTCATATATGTAACCCTGACATGTATGTGCCTCCTGTAGTTATGCACCTATAGTTCTCATAGCTTGGCCCATACCATTTCAGGTTGAGAGCTTAACAGTTATGTACGTGCTACGGAAGGTATAGGGCACAGGTAGATGTAAAGTAACAGCGGACCTATAGAGTATTGAGCAGTATTGTTGTGAAAAATATCGCCTATGCAGTTGTTAATGCAATATTCTTCTCTCCCCCCCACCCCTTATCTGCATTACTAATTATTATTCATATGCTAAGGATATGTTGTTCTGAAAACCTAATGTTGGGACTTGTGTTGTATTATTGTTCATGTATTTCAATGCTTGCATACTAACATACCTTGTTGAAATTCCACTGTTGTTGGCCTGTTGCCGTAACTATTACTGGCATGCTGTTACAATAATGATTGTTATTCCATTTATGCATGTGTTCTGTTTGCTATGCAATTCTATTCAGTTCTACTCTGTGCACTAGAGTCAGAGCAACACACCATGAGGCCAAATTAGCTCTGTAGAATTAGTATTGCTTTTGTAAATATATCATGCAGTACAGTCATCTAACATTAGGGGAAAAAAGCCACCACTACCAAGTATTTAACCCAGGACCCTGTGCACTAGAGTTAAAGCAATACACTGCTAGGCCACATCAGCTTTGGGGAATTAGTACTGCCTTTTTAAATATATCATGCAGTACAGTCATGTAACATTAGGGGGGAAAAAAACTTCCAAGTACTGTACCCAGGACCTTGTCAACTACAACATAGTGCATTACACCAGTAGGCCAAATGAGCTTTAGAAAGCAAGTAGTGTTTTTGCAAACATATCCTGCCAGTGACATACTACTCTTATATATACTGGGGAAAATCACAGTGTACTTGGGCTACGGTTACCCCCTGTTCCACTTTGCAAGGTACAGTCCCTCTTGGGGAAGTTGTGTCCTTCAAAGAAATCGAAAAAATGGCAAATGTCCTGAGATTTTAGGACATATTTCCTATATTTTATGTAATACTTGCATAAAACAGTTATTCTGTATCTGAAACACCTAAATGTGATACGAAACAGAATAAGCAACTAAAATGCTACAAGAATAAACTGTTATTTAGGCCAAAAAGTGAAGTTCTGTCCTTTGTACTGGCTGTGGGTATGTTTTACTCTGCAAAATCTGACATTTGTACCAAAAATTTCCCACTTTGGGCATTTGAAAAGGTGGCAACCCTAACTTGGACCACTGACACAGACAACTAACCAGTACACAGACAACTAAATGCTGCTGGATGTACAGGAGGCCTACAATATCAGGTAAAGCTGACAACTGCATGGACTGTTGCTGAATTAATACAATTGTGCCCCCTACTTATGGCAGGGTTGTCATAAAACCTATTCTCTGTGCTGACATACTGGCAATGCAGTGCAGATTGGGATTACAAACCATGACAGACAGCTCAGTGTCACACGTCATACCCATATGAACACACATGTCCATGCCAATCATGTGTAACACACTGTATGCATGCACATATGTCTTACAGATACACCTGCCATAATATATGTTATTAGTAATATATCATATAATAAATATCATAATATAATCCGATAATATATTATTATGATATAAATAAGATATTATTATTATTACTATATAATATATATGATTACTATATTATATATAATGTATCTGTTACATTCTTAGCATGTGTCATATCTGGACACTCACAGTCCTGGACCACAGCCCATTCTATGGCACAACAACTACATGCATGCAAATCAACACAGGAATAAATGAGCTATGCAATGTCCAGCAAAACTGGTTGCGCCCACCACAGTCACTGCCACCCACAGTAGCACGTTAAAGGCCTGCATGGTGGGACACATTTCACAATTATGAATATGTGTTCTAAATGTCGCCTAACACTCTGGATGGCACTATTACATAACATATGTACCAGAGGCACATGCTTCACCTGGACTGTTATGGGTACCCTCAACCAGGCCATGCTGTGACATAGCAGCTGGCCTGGTTGAGGGTACCCATAACAGTCCAGGTGAAGCATGGACTGTTATGGGTACCCTCAACCAGGCCATGCTGTGACACAGCAGCTGGCACCGCTCCCTCACTGACAGCTTGCTGTCCTCCTTTGTCGTCACAATTCCTAGTCTGACTCCTGGCCAGAATGTAGCAGCTGTGGCTTGCTACACATGCAGCAGTGTATCCAGTTACCGGCTACAGACCTAACATACCTCCCAAACACCTAAAACAGAGTATCCGCATGACACCCATACATCAAGGGTTGGGGGGTGCTCATGTGAAAGGGACATGTGTCAGAGTTTCCCCTACAAACATACACAACTGATAGAATAACACCAACTGTAGCAATATGTACATTCAGATAAAAAGGATCTATGACACTCACATCTGCCTGTCTCCTTACTGACCCCAACACACACTGTTTAACTGTGCACTGCTACAGAATCTGAATGTCTGTTAACAATGGCCAGACATAGCATGCAAAACTGTGGACATAACACATCAATCCAAACAGTGGACAGTATTTCTCCATAGCTTCTGTAAAGCTGTAGCTTTAACACCTCGATAATGTCCTCCTAAAAGGCCAGGAAAAGGGGCAAGACCTACATGAAGGCCTTAATTATAGCACTGTATTGCCATGCCATTGGCAACTGGAAAGGCAACCCAGTTGTTCTGGATGGAATGAGCAAGTGGGAGTCACAGATTGGTGCACAGGCAATCACCTGCTCATAAGCATTACCTAAAAAAGACATGCTGCTGCCTATGGTAAACAGGTCTGACACTTTATCCATGAAGACAGACTGTGATTCTCTAGGATACTAAAACTGTATTTCTTCTCTCAAAGGAGTACAGTACTATACCAGGTATGTCATTGAAAGAAGCATGTAAAGGAATGCAGATGGGAGGATGCAGTCATGGGAAGTAAAAAGTTAAACAGTAGGTCTCAACAACATGCCTGGACTGACATGTTGCTGTTAGTCTGCTGTCCAGAACATACGGCCATCCCTTATGGTGCTGTCTGCAGTGACATAGATCACAGCTCTGGCCTCTGAATCACCCCAGCAATGGCCAGCTCACAGATGGCTGCTACTTTTATTGTCTGTTGTACAATACTGACAGTAAGTACTGATGGATACAGCCAGCATACAACATAATATACTGTCAGTGTGCCCCTCTCAGTCTGTGAATGTCACACAGGCTTAGTTCAAAGATTGTCCAGGTGTCCCTGGCCATTCATGACGTACTCTGGCTAGGTCACTGTGTACTCCACACCTGTTTCTGATTACCTGACACCTATGGGAGCATACCTGGTGACCCCCTGCAGCAGGACAGCAGGTTATAGGTACTAGTAGTGGGGGAGGACAATGCTCTGGCTTAACAGCAATGCATACATATTGAGCATACAATGTAGGGAATGCATATGGTACCAGATATTCATGTACCATTACTGTGTTCCCAGGGGTCTGCCATGTCACAGACACATTCCCCAAACTCTGGGGACGACCATCATGTATTGTCCAACTGGTGTCCTGAAATACACAGTTGTCTGGCAGGGGGTCTACATATGTCAGGCACACGTACACATTCTACAAACATCTGGGTACTGCAGATGTCAGACAGCTATAAGGAGGACAACCTACACCACATATGCACTGCTCTCAGTATTGTGTAGCACAAATGTTGCTGGAATGCTCACATGCACTTGTAGTACCACTCACCTATTTGTCGGATGTAGGCTGGATGACATGGTACAGTAATGTTTCCCATACGGGACACCCAGCAGTTGATGGCAGTGATGGGTGTGGACACATAACACAGTCTGTCACAGTACTCTGGCCATTTATCTGATAGTCCTGGTACCATATGAGGTTACTAGGCTATGGGCCCTGAGCAGCCATATACCTAGGCCAGATGTTAGCCCATGTGTATGCAAGGCAGCACCTGATGCCCCTGTCCAACATGGACTCTGTGGTATCCCAAGGTAGTACGTGCAGTTAATCATGCAGTTATCCAGGCTACAACTGCAAAAGTGTAAATAGCTACCCTGCCTGATGTGGACAGGGTGCCCATTCCACCACAGCTTGATTGTGTGGAACACAGATGTGAGCTGCCAACAAGCCCACTTCATGCCACACATGTGTGTGTGTGTGTGTGTGTGTGTGTGTGTGTGTGTGTGTGTGTGTGTGTGTGTGTGTGTGTGTTAACAGAGTGGAGCATGACTTGCATGTGTGCAGCAGTCCCAGTAATGTGGAGTTTGTGAGTGCCCTGCATCCCACACTGAGGTCACCTATGATGATTATGTATGAAACCGGGTAGAGGGTTGGCCATATAGCCTACTGGTGTGTGGCAGATGTTTGATGCCCTGGTATTCCCTGGTGGAGAACCTCTGTGATGTCCCCAGCTGCTACATGTCCTGTGTGATGTCAATGATTAACAGAAAATTATACACATTAATGGTTCTCATTGGGGGAATGCAGGGATGTTTATACCCCATGTCCCATGGTGACATACACTTATGTTTGACAGGGGCCATGTAGAAGGTTTATCTTACAATGGAAGCAACATTGTGCTGACATGTCATGTTGCCAAAGATTTGCATCCACAGCACCCTCACGACTGACTGCATGCCTAGGATATTGTTTGTACTCTGATAATATGTGGGGAAATCACTCGCCCCATAGGGGTTCACACTGCATGTCCTGGTATGTAGCCTGAGGCCATGTGTCTGGCAATGGTCATGTATCTGTGTGAGACCATCCTAGGCAGATGTCCACATCACTAGAGGAATCTGGTGATGGCACACAGCATGCAGTCATCTGCAGACATGGTCAGGCATAGGCTAATGGCTGTTACATGCACCTCATATGTGTACATCACACATAACAGAGACCCAAACATGGAACAACAGGCTACACACCTACTTATGAGTCAACTGCTTGCAGTGCATTTACCTATATGGAATAGGTGGGTTGTGTCAGTGCACTGCTGTGCTACGCCTATGGTAACATATGATGTGATGCATACTTGGAAGTGTTATATCCATAATGGCCATGTGGATTATACTGTCAAATAGTTTGTCCAGGTCAAGGTGGCCATTTTGCACTATCACCCAATGTTCACAGCTTTGGTGACTGTGTCATAGAAGTCACCTGACTGCAGCAGACATAAGCCCTTCCTTGACAAAGAGTGTGGCCAGGTCGCACATGTCCATGTTAATGGGGTTCACTTGAAACTGTGCTATGGCCTTGCGGAATAGCATAGTTAGGCTTCTGGGTCTATCATGTCATTGAGTGGGGGACGCTCCACCTTAGTTGAAAGGGGTGACAGTGGCATACCTCTCAACCTGGAAACATCAAAAATCTGGACAAGGCCCATGAAAAATAGGTACAAATCTGTACATTGATTAACATCACATTTGCATACATAATTACGTAACCCCCACCCACTCCAATGGAATTGTGGTATGCCAACTTTCAAACGCAAACTGAAGAACAGATAACCAAAATATGGCACCAGAGTCCCCCTGCAGCCATTACAACAGGTCCCATTGCCTGTCTATTTCACCTCATTTATCATAAACACTAATGTGTGCATATTGCTTTACTTCTACAATAAATATTTGGATTTTGCTTTTACATTTTATAGCACAATGCACAAACACTAATAGACATCGGCTAAACTAAACTGGTAAACAAAGCAATACTGTCTCACAATGAAAATAGACTTAGCATCAAAACTTCTCTGCCCTTGAAACTCACATTCATTGAAACAGCATTGAAACTCACACCACATCCAAAGAAAATGCATCTGGCCAGTGGTGCATAAAGATTACCTTTGGGATGTTTTCAAGTCATTGGTCCCTTGCACACAAAACAAGAAACATTCATGTGTTCTTTGATACACTTTCCTGACTTTAGTAATTATATTCCTTGATTTTATTAAAAGAAATGAGCGCTTTCACGTGCTGAACACTGCACGCGTCTTCAGATTTCACTTTACCAATTGGTACACAGTTCTTAAATACTATCTAAATCACTTTAATTAGAATCAATCAAGCAATAATCAAATAAATCAAGTAATTCAAATAACCATGATAACTATTAAACATTAAAGCAGCTACATAAGCATACTGTTAGCCTAGGCTATGCATGACAAAACACTATACTAATAAATACTAAAACTTAATATAATATAATATACAAGTTGTGCATAAAACAAATATAATGCATATGATAAATATGTATATAATGCATATAGTAAATATGTAATAAAAATATACATAAAACCTAAAAATAATATACATAAAACCTAAAAATAATGAAAAATTCTTATGGAAATTGTTAAGTAAATTCATGTAGAAATGATTAAATATGATATTAATTAAATAGCTTAATATTTGCGGGCAACTAACACTGGCTTGATACTGACAAATTGATTTAAGCCTGGTTCTAAATATGCTCGTAGTTTAAAAATCCAACATAGTTCAATAGATTCTAAATAGTTCTTATTATTCCCCCCTCTCTTATTTTTATTTTCTATCTGTAATACCCTAAATTCAAAAGTGTGATCTGAATAATTATTTATATGTTTTGCTAGGGCATTCATTTGATTATTCCTTTTTATATCATATAAATGATTGTACATCCTATCTTTTAACTTTCTGGAGGTCATACCTACATAAAATACTGAGCAATGTACGCAGGTGAAATAATTTAAGACTGAAGTTAGAAAGTAATGACATTTTCATTTCTGACTTCTTGTCCTTCTATGTTTATAAGAGCAATATTTCACACTTGTTCCTGTTTTGGGGACTTTGCCCCATGTTTCTTTATGACTTTGTACAGATTTATTGCTGTAAGAGGTTTAGAGGCATATGCGGGACTCCAACATTGACATCCATGCATTTTTCCTATAACCTCACTGTTTGTAAGTCCCACACATAGTGCAGTGGATTTTGCTGGCTTAGAGCCTACTGCATATTATGGGGCAGCCAGTATTTAGGAGAGAGTTCCTGTTGCCCTACATAGCTGTCCTTTGTCTGCTGCTATCTGGGTAACCCACTCCATTCCCATACATACATGCAGCAATACCATACATATGCTACTGCAGTCTACTACCCCATTCATTTAGTGTTAAGAAGAGTGACTTACCTTGTGCCAGCAGCAGTTGCAAGGACAGTGCTTCAGGGCTGACTCTGTCATATGCATGCAGTACACAGCCTATACATGGTCAGGTATAGGTAGTGTGGTGTGGCTGGCATCCAGTTTACTGTGTGTACATAAATCAGAGTGATGTGTCAGTCCCTGGGCCCATAGGGTATCAGTGTATGTGCTACGCATTGCCTCTTTGCAAAGGCCAGGGTGTACTGGGCACATCTACGTCTGCCTACAGGGATAGGCTCAGGGGGTTCCTCCTCTGAGTTCTCCTGTGCCTGTGCTGACCTTGGCAATGGGGGGGGGGGCTGTGTGTCCCTTCCCTGTGATGTTCCTGCCACAGCTGTTTCCACAGGATCATAATATGTAGCATAGCAGATACTATGTAAATGTGTGCACATGTGACTGGAGAGTACTGCAGGGTTCCACCAGATATGTCAGGGCAGCAGATCGGTGACTTGAGCAGCCCAAACACATACAATGTTCCTAGCTTGTGTGTGTGCCTCATTATGGCATTCTTCAGCTGTTGTGTGTGCATTTCTGGTGGGTGTCATCATCAATGGCTCCAGTGCATAATCAGTATCCTCCACTAGATGGCCATACAGGATGTCCCCAAATGCCTGGTACAGCTGTGATGCATGCCAAATGTAGGAGTCATGATAACTGCCAGAGCTGCAAGCACACACATTGATGATAATGCCCTGGGCATTGCACACAACCTGGCAGTTGATGGAGTGATACCCCTTGTGGTTGATGTAGACTCTACCCTCCTCACCGTCTGGTGCTTTGATGTGCGCGTGAGTCCAGTCTATGGCACCCAGTACCTCTGCGTAGTGTGCAGCACACTGTGGTAGAGATGCACATTGCTGATCCTCTGCTCAGAGGTGCTGGGGAAATAAATGCACTCACTGGCATGTGTTAGCATGACATCCAGGAAGTGGTGGAGTACCCTGGATGCAGATGCCTGTGAGATCCCAATGATGTCCCCAGTAGGTCTTTGAAAAATACCTGTAGCTAGTATTCTTCGTTTGCTTTCACTGGGATGGGTTCCCCTCTATTGTCTCTAGGTCTGAGGTGAAGCCAGCAGGCTTCAGTGAGTTGCTGTAGTATGACCCTGTCCACCCTGTAGTGCTACTAACTCCAGCTCATGTAGCTCCTAAAAGGTTACCCTGGGCCTGAGCACTCTTCTCCGCCTCAGTATGGGCCTATTGTTAGCATCATCCTCATCACTGCTGTCAGCCTGTAGTGCATACAGATGTAGCAGAGCAGCAGCAGCCCCTATCATTTTGTCAGTTAAAATTCCCAAGTGTGTACTCCAATGGTGCAGAGTATGTGGAAAAAATCAGATTGAAGGGTGTCTGCATACTTTATAGTGATGTACCCTGTGTGATTGGCTGACTATGATACATTCCACTTGCCAGCTATATTAGTGAGGGTTTTGATTGGGCCAAGAACAAGGCTTATCAGTCATTTATATTTGATTGGCTTTCCCAGGCTATCCCCCCCTTTTTTTTAGACTTCTTCAACTGCTAAGCCTAGCGGCACTCCACACAAACCCACAGAGCTAGTGTAAGCATTATTGAGCAGAAAGATCCCTTCCCTGTACATGGTCACACTTAGCTTTTCTTTATCCAGCTAAGCACAGCTTAGCAGCCTGAGACACCCCCCCCCCCCTGCTTAGCTGTGCATAGCTGAGTGCAAATAGGAGCCGCTGAGCTCCAATCTGCTTCCACAAAGCATGACACAGACCTTTTTCATGTTAGCTGTTGCTTCTGCCTACACTACCACTGTTCTAGCCCTTACACAGTTAGTTCCTGCGGACACGGTGGCCCATTTTGCTATTCAATAAACTTTCCTCATTTACATACACCTAACTGTGTATACCCTGGATACTGCACTACACCAGATGTCCTTAGCAACTTCTATAACCTGCCATTGTATGACTCTGCATGCTGGCCACTATAATTGAAAAAAATCAAAATCACTTTTAATGTCATATTTTTCGATTTTTATTTAATTTTTTATTTGTCTAAATAGCATGTTTGCGCAACACTGTGAGCTGCATAAACGTGGCATATGTCTTAAAAAAAGTTTAATTATTAATATATTGCATTAGTTTTTTGCATCACTGGCCATAGTTTTGGTCATTTGCATGCCTACTGAACATTGTAAAACCTTTTATTTGGGCTGTTACAGCTCCTGTTTAATTTTTATCCGCTGGTACATGGTTTGTAACCACGTACTTTTTGGAGGCTTACACGGCATGCACATGGGTGCATTTATGCTTCCTGGATCACAAAATCCCCTCATTTGCATGTTTTTACCAGCAGATGAGGTGATTTGCATTCTGTGGACACCTCCATGTCTGCACAGTATCATGATGCTCGTGCACGCCCCAAGCCTTGTTTTCTGGATCGCTTGGTGGCCATGTTCCATGTTCGAGCCTTACCACTATTCTTACACACAAATTCACTCCATGTAAAGTTTATTGAATTACCCCCAGAGTTTTCACTGCCTAGAACTTCAAAAATTTATTAGCATCAATTCATTCTCCTGATCTCTTCTTCCTCCTGTATGCAAACTCTCTCTCGTCTCATTTTTCCCATCCATATTTTTTCTCCTTCTACAGTTTCTTCTTCACCTAGTTCACTCTTTCTCCTTCCTCATGTATGTTTTCTTCTTTTTCCTCTTGTTTTTTCATGATTTAGTGTTTACTCTTGACAATCTATCCAAAAGTGTCCCTTTTTCAAACAACCTGCATCTAGGCACACATCTATCAACCTGTATTCAGGCACACATCTCTCTCTCTCCACACTAGTTGCATTATAGGTACATTGTCACAATGATTATTTAAATTAGAAAAGTCCCAAAAAAGAAACATGATTTAGGCTGGCCAGGATATCTTAACATCCATCTATGACCAACCACAAAAATAACACTTGGCAAGTGTTTCACAATATTTTTTCACACTTCAAAACAGCTTCCATCTTCCATCCTCCATTCCATAACTTTCTTACATCACTAACTTATTCTATAATATTATCAACAGTTCCACATAAACCATGCATGTATTTTTTAACATTGTCTTCTTCTAGTTCATCTCTTTTAAGCTACAAAGTAACATTTTATTAAACATTTAAGTTTCTACCAGAAAAATAATTGTTTCACAGATAAATGGCCTTCTTTTTGTTACATAGTTCTTGAAATGTCATCATCAATCCATCAGTTTCAAAAGTTAAGTCACAAAAAGTCTCTATCCCAATATGTATAAAAGACCGAATTTCTTGAGCTTTAAAACCTAGAACGGTTACCAAATTCTCCCATTCATAATATCTCTCACAATATAATTGTGTCTCTTGTTCTTACAGTTGGCCTTCTTCTCTTTTTAAAAATATCTGTATTTACAGTTTGTTGCTGATCTCCTTTCCTTGCCTGCTGTCACTGCTGCATTTGCTTTAGTTAATGCATTATCTGCTGGCACAAAGTCAGACACCTTCTCACTTTGTTGCTGCTTTTCTTTTTCACCTGTTGTCACTGCTGCATAAGTTTTAAATGCTGCATTCTGTGCTGCTAAATTACCTGGTTCCTTTTTCACATTACCATCCTCAGCACTTCCAAAACATATCTGCCATCTCACCCCATGAAACAGCAGAACTGTAACCTGGAACCTACAGCTTGATTATTTATAACAGAGCCTCAACTGCAAGCCCTCCTATCACCGTTCTGTTATCTGCACCACTTCAACAGACTCACTTACTTCATTCTATTTGGAGACAGCTAAATCCATAACTATAACATCCAGGACATAGGGATCTTGGTTTGATTGAAAAATCTTTCTCCACAGTCTCAGTTTCCACCTTAAAGCTCTTTATAGCCTTTCTCTCCTCTTCCATGCTTCGGCTTCCCTTAAGCTCTAACGAGCCCACTAGTGTAGTGCCATCTAGCAGGTGCAAAGAGTAAGGGAAGGTCCCTGATGCCCCCAGTAGTGTAAATACCACCTCAGGTCATCCCCCGAAAATAAGCTACTAGCCTATTGGGACTAATCCATTAAACAAAGGATTAAAAAATGGGAGTGGGGTGGACAGGGATGTGAAACATAAAAAAACCTGTCTGGTGAAATAAAATACTGTGTAAGCTTTCATTTTCTTTTCTTCTTTCTTTTTTTTTGTTTAGTAGACTCAAATAATAAAAAAAAAACAGAATATACAATTCTACTGTTATATATGGTAATGTGTTAGAAGTGTGAACTTCCAAGTTAGCCAGATAAACATCTGGAACAGGTAACTTTGCAAGGGTAAATTTAGTAGGGAAAATTAGGGAAAGGAATGAAGTGGACTGGGGACATAATTCAGACTGTCACTGATTCACAATTATTCATCTTTCCAAGCATAATTGTGTATCGGTAGAACTCCACGTTTGGCATGCGCATTCAAATATTTATGTATTTATTGCTTTGTTTGTATTAACTGTGTTAGGTCAGCTAGACAAGGTTCATTTTCAGCACAGACTGGCATAGAAAATCTACAACAATGAAGCAATAATGCAACACATTTGCTATGTGATTAACACAGTGTGAGTTAGGCTGTACTTTTCTATGCATGTAGACTCCAATCCCCTTTATTCCATCTATTATTTTGCATCTCTGTAGTCTACACCTCTAAACCTCGCAGGGAGCTTTAACCACATAGATAAATACTTACCCTTGCACTATCACTTCTGACAAAAAGAGACCTAATGAACACTGCTTAATCATGTTCTCCTGTTTTTTTTTTTTGTTGTTCTGTAACATTTTGTTTACAATTATGACCTGGAGTAAGCTGAGAATGCTTACACATCAACTAGTTTGTTGCATGTTTAATGGCTGAATGCCCACGTCTAGCTTTCAGCATTGAATTGATTTTCAGTGATTCTAGTACTAAAATACGGAAATGTACAATTAAAAAAAATTACTTTAACTTCACATTTATATTTCTACTGGTTGGAGAAGGAGTAATATTTTTGTTTTTATTCAGAAGTAGAGTCCACAAAGTTACATGTATTCCTCACAACATCCATAACTTTATGGGAAAATATGTTTCTCAAAAAGTACAAATTTAATTGCAGTGCTATTACCCAGTAACACTGATACTCATCTGTTGTCATATTAATAGTAATACTTTCTAGTCATCATTATTTGCTGCTCTTTGGGAAACAGCAATCATGAAGCTTTAGTATTTACTCTATACTCTAAGGTATTATGTCTAAGTAAATGAACGTTCTCACTAATAAAATAAATAGCACTTTTGTAAGAAAATGTGTATCTTCTATTCATCCATCATTATTAGTGTGTGCTTTATAATTATTTATTTTTTAAATACCTTCATTAAATTGTCACTTAAAACATAGGCAGACATACATTAAATGGAAAAAAAACGTATTAACATTTATCATATTCATGTATTATAAACTTCATATGTGCTTTCTCTCTAACAATTATTAATTTCTGTATTACATAAATTGTTCAGTTATTGCCTTCCATTAAACCTCACTCCTCCTATAAACATTATTCTACTTGTATTGTTGGCACCAATTACATTTATTTCAATGACATTTACTCCTTCCCTTTCCTAAAGATTCCAGATGTAGTTATTTGTTCTCCTATAAAATTTTTAATCCTTCAATTAAAAATTTGTTTAGATTTTGATTTCCATTTTCTAGATTTATTTGTCAGACAACAGCAGTAAACTTAGTAAGTCCTTACTCTCTATAAAAGAGTCAGATCCTGTCTCCCAGCTGAAAATAATTATTTCCTTACTTACAACTATTTGTTCCTTCAACATTTTGACAGGAATATCTGGAGTTCTTAAAATCTCCCAATTCATCTCAGTCCCAAATAAAGATATTCTCAGTTACCTCTCTATTTTCTATAACATCTCCAGCATTTGCTATCTACCTAAGGAAAATTTCTATTAAACATTTCTAAGCAAAAATCCTAAACCTCCAGGACTTTGCCACATACATTGGAGCCATACCCATGTTGTCCAATTGTTCCTTTTGTTCCTTTTTAAATTGCCTTTCCAGTCTCTCTTCCCAATCTTCTTCTAACCTCCTTTGATTGATTATTGTAATATTATTTAATGGAACAGAATGTTTGCAGCAGATGTATTGCAATAATTGACTTACACAATACAGGATTTTTGACAGGTCAGAAATTTAACAGTACACAGCAAAATGTGATATATCTGTATTTGTTGGTAATGCTAGGAGCATCAGTAATAAATTTTTTTAAACTGGAGAATTTGCTACAATTGCATAAGAATGATAATATTATTCTTTGTGAAACATAGTTAACAATGACTGGAAACCGGTTATTTCAGGTATAAATGTTTTAACAGTAATAGACATTCTAACAAAAAAAAAGCAGTCGATACGTTATGATAGGGTTTAAACATTGTTTTGAGACCTGTGATTATTAGATGTTTGATGATAACAGCGGTACTATAGATTGTATAAGTATGACAATAGACAACCCTAGAGCAGGTTATAACTGTTGGAGTGTATTGATTCCTGAACTCAAGTGCTGATGAACTAATAAACTACAGGAATTCATAAATTTCTTACATGAAACACAGGAGGAAAAATAATAATGTGTGCAGACTTAAATTTACTAGAAAAAGAGTGGAATAATTTTGATTCTACATCATTAGTAAGGGAATTATTTACAACATATGTTCAAGAACAACAATTGCTGCAAATCTTAAAAAAAATCTATCAGGGAATGGAATATAGTCAACATTGTATTCTTAAGAAAATGATTGTTACTTCATGTCAGGTTTTGCCACTTTTGATGGGCAGTGATCATGAGATTGTATAGGTTAAATTACTGCTGGTTAATTCTAAGAAACTGTAATCTAAACCAATGAACATAATATTAATAATAGACTATATGGAAGAAAAACAGTCACTATGTAAAACTAATTGGAGTGATGCATTCACTGGAAAGACTGGAAAAGGAATGTAACAAGTTTTGAAAGACAAATTGTTCCAGTGCAAATAATCAACATTTTTTTAATATCAGAATTTAGGCTCACAATGTCAGGGGAATATATATCCATAAGATGACAGATGAACAATGTTATTAATAGGAAAGAGAGAGAGCTATAGCTTTTAAAAACTGAAATAAACATAGACAACTGAAACTGGAACTGCATAGACAACCAACTGAAACTCTTCACAGGAAAAATCACAAACTGTAATGAAACAAATCCTGCGGTACTAAAAGAATGACACTAATATTCCACAATAATTTTATTTTACAAAATACATAAGCGCTTTTGTTCCAAAAATTATGTTGGGAACTTCATCAGAACTGACAATATGGTAAAAACTTCTCATTTAAATTGTTTTATACAAAGTCAAATGTTCAAAACTGTGCAATGATATAGACATATCAATTAACCCATTAAAAGCCACTCATATTTGTAAAGCATTAAAGTGTCTCAACTAAAATAGAACTTATGGTTGCACAGTCATGCAAACTTGGGTAGCACATTGCATTAAGTCTGAGCTGCTATTTTAATTCACACTTATTTAAATGTTCATCAAACATGCTACCCCTTACATCCTTTATTATTTGATCTATTACCACAAACTCAAATTTAGGATCCTTGTGAGATTCCACATGTCTGCACAATGCATTAGTTGTCTTGTAATTTTTAATGTCAGCTACAGTATGTGTTCACAAATTCTGTTTTTTTAATTTTTTACTTGTCATATCAACATAAAATGCAGAACACAAATTGCACCTAGCGAAATACACCATTTGTCTACTATCACATGTATAACTACCTTTTATCCAAAAAGTTTTGCCTCTTATTATGCAATCACCAGGTTGGCTTACATATTGACATTGACATTGAGCACAACATGTGGTATTTAAGCATGCCCAGCTTTTTGTTGTTAACCATTTAGTTACTGAATTTATTCCGTTCCAACAAGTTCTTAAAGGTTTTATCTTTCTTACAGACTATGCAAGGTTTTTCACCTACATTTTTCAAAAGGGCACTGTCTAACCTAAAGATAGTCCAATTTCTGATAAGGAAATTTGGACTGATAATAGCTTAAAGATTATAAAACCCAATAAAGGAGGTGGCCTCATTATTATGGATACCACTGACTATAGCAATAGAATGAATGCTTTGCTAGCTTAGGATACATATAGTGAGGTTTCTTGTAATGAGATCTTCACTGCTTTTTCCAAAATAGAAGAAGCATTAATGGATATGTTATTGCAAGGACAATTGTCAAATAATGAGTTTGACTATATGTTACATAGTAAGCCAGTACCAGCCAGAATTTTTGGTATCCCTAAGATACTCAAAAGTATCGAAAACCCAACCCTAAGACCAATTGTAGATATGACCAGATCCAAAACTTTTTATATAGCTATATTTCTGCATCAATTATTAAAAGGGAGCAACAAGAAATTATCCTACATTTGCAGGGATCCTTAGCACTTTTTAAGCCAAATTAACAAAGTGGATTTTAAGGCTGATATAATTTTTGTTACAATAGATGTCAATAATTTGTCATACCTTAAGAACTGAGACTGTATTGGTTTGAGGAGTAGTTATTTGAGTTAGCAGTTCTACATATAGACAAACTCCCAGATTCAGGAAGCCCTGCACGGCATGCAGGAGCCGTGCAGGAGCTCCCGGAGGTAAGATGGCATTCGTACGATCCAGGAACATGGTATAGGGGCGTGCACAAGCGCTCCTACACCAGTCCTGCACGGAGACAGTTCCATTATGCAAATTACCTCATTTGCATGGTAAAACACCATGCAAATGAGGTGATAATGCAATACAGGAAGCTGGAAGAAGTCCATGCAGGACTAGTGTAGTCTGCAGAAATGTACTTGGTTAGTAACCGAGTACATTTCTGCAAACTACAAAACGGAGGCATGACAGCCCAAAATAAAGTGTGCATATGATGTGTAAGCCATGCCAATGGCCATATAATTGGCCAATGGCATGGAAAACAGTGTAAAAATGAAATATTTAACTTTAATTTTTTTGTCCGATATCGGACATTTAAGCTAAGGGCAGCGGCGGGCAAACGGGATCGGGCTAAAAAAAAAAAAAAAAAAAAAAAAAGCTAAAATAACCATTGTAAAGAAAGTCATTACATTTCCATACTGCTCAAGTGGCAGGCAGAATACAACATGGCCAGTGCAGACTGGTTGCTAAGGGGGAAGGCTCAGTGTGGGACATGTAACTAAGTATTAGCAGGCAATCCTATGCAAATGAGAGGAATGGTAGAGAATCCCAGATTCTCTGCCAGTGCAAGCCTGCATCCAACAGTGTAGAAGTAGGAAATCCATGAGTTAAGCCCTGGAGATAGCTGACATCAGAAGGGGGTATGTCAGGCATGCTGTAAGCTAATTGCAGTACTGTGGCCTGTGTTTGCCCTTAGCTAAACAGAGCTAAGGAAGGGGATGTGTCTGAAGCTGCCAAGCACTCTTTACACAGTGTAAGCAGGTGTGTGCACTGGGGTTTTAAAAAAAAAAAAAAAAAAAGGAAACCAGGAAATAGCAGCTCTGTGCACGTCTGAGCACTATGTTTTCACGGTGCACCCAGGGCTTAAACAGGAAGGCAATGAGAAGGGGAAAAGAGCAGTAGGAAGATAATCAAGGAGAACCAGCATAGCTGAGAGGTGAAATGTATCAGGGTGGAAAGGAACCTCCTACAGCAAATTGTTGAACTGTGCTGGCCACGCCTCATACACAGAGCAACAGAGAGGAACCCATCCCAGTGACTACCAAGGTATGTGTAGGCCTAAGAATACTAGCCACAGGTACCTTCCAAAGGCCAACTGGAGATATCATGGGGGTCTTAAAGGCATCAGCATTCAGGGTACTCCACCAGTTCCTGGATGCCATGTCAGCACATGCCAGTGAGCATATATATTTCCCCAACACCCCTGAGGCATTGGCCAGCAATATGTGTCTCTTCCACCAAATAGCAGAATACCCTGAGGTATGGGCAGCATGGAGTGTGTGAAGTCTAAAACTCAGCCATGTGCACATACAGTCACTGGCTGTAAGCACAACAATGGGTGGCTAAAACCCTGCTCGTAGACCACAATGTGTAGGGGTAATGTCCAGAAGTATGATGTCTGCCTCTGGGTAAACTGTGTGCATAAGTACTGCTGTGAGCCATCGCTACAGCAGGATATGGCAATACTGCCATTTCGATGGATGTACAAGCATGGAATGCTTCCCCTCCAGAATGCCATGACTGTGCAAGAATTTGTAGGCTATTGCCCACAATACTGGACACAGCTACATTCACCCTGTTTCCCCAGGGCATCACTGATATCAAATATGTCTACCTGACAGTACTTGATGGCATAAAACATCACAGTGTATAACAGTAGATATGTCTGAATATCTCTGCTAACAGCAGAACCATGTAGCAAAAGCAGCACAGACATAAGTACCTACAGTACTCCACATCCTTTGCCAACTATGAACCCATATTGTCAACAGATCTACAGATATACTGCAGAAACAGTTTGCTAGCTGTAGGTGTAGAACACCAAAGTCTGCACTGGAGTACAATCTACCTGGAATGGATTCACACAGTCAATACAGAAGGTCATACTGGGCATGCTCACACACTTTGAGGAATTAAGGCCATGTCAGACAACAAAATACTGAAAGGTCATACTGGGCATGCTCACACACTTAAAGAAATGAAGCGCGTGTCTGGCAACAACAGTGGACCATACATATCCCACAGTCCCAGGTGTTACTGCATACACTCCTCAGTATGCACCAGTCATGCTTGCACACACCTTGGAGAGGAATACACACATATATCCAAGGGCAACACACTATAATAGGCCAAATGTACAC
Source organism: Protopterus annectens (assembly GCF_019279795.1). Classification (NCBI taxonomy): domain Eukaryota; kingdom Metazoa; phylum Chordata; order Ceratodontiformes; family Protopteridae; genus Protopterus; species Protopterus annectens. The sequence goes on from NC_056725.1 coordinate 408,864,822, forward strand.
ATACAAAGGTATGTGGAAGAGAGTGACAGTGACAAAGAGCTTGCCATCATAAGTACTGTCCCACCCAGCACACATCCAATTGGCTAAGCCCACACGATGAGCGAATGTTAATCACTGTGGAAATATGCCTCTGGAATCTGTCAGCATGATAGTGTCTGTGCTGCCTGTGATAACTGTGTAACATGACTGTATAAGTCAATAGTCACCTAGAAGTCGCATACACGTACATGTGGAATGTAAACCTGTGTGTGCCAGAGTGTTGTGTGGCTGCCTCCAGATGAATGGGTTATGGCCCATGCACACACACCACACCGCCCTTTGCCCTACTATGGTAAGCCTGCTGATATGTTCACCTTCTTGAAATACACCTTTGGTAAAGAAATATCCCAGTAATCTGTGTGGCGATGCTATAACTGCGTAATTCTGTAGTGTGATAAACTAGTCAGGTAGTGGTTCTATTCTCACACAGGGCAACCTTAGAACTGTGTGCATTTGTTTGTCTGTGTAGGGATCAATGCTTTTGAGGCCAGTCACAGTCAATGCAAGTATTATTGCCCCACTTTGGCAAGCCTGCCGATGTCATTCAGTGTGAAATACACCTTTGGTGAAGGCATGTCCCACTAATCTCTGTGGCATGTGCTATAACTGTGTAATGCTGTAGTGTGATGAGGTAGTGGTTCTCTTCTCAGGCAGGGCAACTTTAGAACTGTGTGTTTTTTTTGTCTGTGTAGGGATCAATGTTTTTGAGGCCATTCACAGTCACTGCAATTACCATTGCCCTACTTTGGCAAGCCTCCTGATGTTAGTCAGTGTGAAATATGCCTTTGGTGAAAAACTATCCCAGTAATCTCCATGGCGCGTGCTATAACTGCGTAATGCTGTGTGATAAACTAGTTAGGTAGGAGTTCTATGCCCAGACATGACAACTGTGAAACTTGGTGTGTGTTTGTCATACCTATCCTCTGCAGAAGTAGCTGTGAGTGTGCAAATATGACTCGATGAGGTGTGGGTTTTGCAGTTTTATTTATTGGTCAGCCTATTATATGTCACAATGTCCACCTGACAAGGATGACAGATGTTATACACTAGAGAGGCTTGGGTGCACGATCCATGCCCCTACATGTGATGTAATGGGTTGGGGAGCATTAGAGTCAACCATCATATTTACCAGAGAACATTCCCCACCCATGTTATACACATAACTACACTCGGCCAGGCAAGAACCACTATGTTGGAAGTTCCCTGCATATTGCTCACACATAGTAACCATGGTGTGATTGCAGTGAACTACAGAGGACATGACACCCTGTCCCATGCCTACAATAGTCAAACCATCGCATACAGTGCCCCCTTCGCTATGTACCCCATTGGATAACTGCAACAACTGTAGAGCCAGGAAATTCAACTCACAAAGGACATACCATGCCTCATACTCATGCCCTGTATGGACAGATGCCACTGACACTAGAGAATATCTCTATCATGCTGTCAATGTAGGTGCAGGGTCAACCTGCTATCCATTACCAGGTCCCGCCACGTGAGGCCAGAACTGGCACATCTGATGATAACAATCTGTGTACACAGCATGGGCCAGCCAACGCAGGTACACTTCCACATGTCACTATACATGAATGTGGGACATGTGTGCATCCCAGATACCATCCATGTCAAGGACTATAGAACACATACATGGCAAGCATTGCACAACACTGGACACACACAATAGTAACCCAGGTGGATGGGTGGTGAATACAATACCCCCCCTGTGATGGTCATTCCAGACACTGCACCCCTGAGTCACACTGCAGACCGTGCACATGTGGCCTGATGCCAAGGTTTACCCTTCACCTAGCCTTGTACAGCCCTCTGGCATGGCTAACCACTACACACCTGTGAAGGGATGCGCACATGCAAGTCAGTACTGGCACCCTGTGTCGTCTGTGTGTGTGTGGTGTACGCTATTTCTGACCACATTCACACACAGTACGACTCCCATTGGCATACTGAAGCATGCTGTCTGATGTCAGACACCATCACATACCCTTTGCCCATACACCCTCAGGATAAGCCATGTGGGGTATGAAATACCTGTGCATTACTGTATTGTGTCACACCAAGTAGTTAGGAAGTCCATTCCTGACCCTGCCAAGTGTGGCAATGCATAAGAGTCCCATAGAAAGTGTGGCTGTGTTGATGCTGACACCTGTTCATGTGGACAGGCATGTGTGCTACACCTACCATGTCACTACTATATCAGTGTTGCAGATGTCACTCACCAGCACATATACCTTTGGATAGGTCACCACCATGTAAGCTATGTGGCACATGCAATAACTGCATAGACATGTGATAGCTATGCATAGTCAGTCAGGGGGTTGAAACTCTGTACTGGTAGGTGTATGACACTAGCATGCTAAGATTTTGCTCTCCCACCCCTTCCCTGACATATTTTGTCTGTCTGTCCCTCTTACATTCTCTCTGGTGGATGTGGAGATGTGCAACTGCTTTGCTTAGGCATCAGCATGTGTTTTGTAAGTGATGGTCATGATCAGCTGATGCACAAAACGAGCCAGCACAAAAGTTTAGGCAAGCAGAAAACTACTTTATTGTAGCATGTTGAAAAACAAAATAAAAAAACAGAAGAACTGCAAACCAGTTTCGGCCAATGTAATGGCCTTCTTCAGTGCAGAAAGAAACTTATTTTGTTTTTCAACATGCCACAATAAAGTAGTTTTCTGCTTGCCTAAAACTTTGTGCTGGTTCATTTTGTGCGTTTTGACATTTTGGTTTGAGCCTTGCATCGGATCTACCTGACGTGTCTTTTTTGGTTTGCTCCATATGATCAGCTGATGGCCTCTGCACCAATTGCAGTCCTCCAGTAGCTGATTGCATGTGGAACAGCTGTGGTAACATTCCCATAGCCAATTTCAAGGAAACACACTGCAATATCTGGGAACATCATGTTGGCGTTGGGCCATAACAGTCACTGTAAGCGGAACCTACATCTGGTGTTTGGCAAACACCATCACAGATGGATTAGGGATTTACCTCAAACAAAATACACTGTGGAAAAAGGCCAACAGACAGGAGGGGGATGTGCCAGACATGACTTCAGAATATAAGTGTTGCTATTCTTCATGTAGAGTAATGTCAGATTAACAGGGGGTGTGTGTGGTTATGGCTAGTCTGCATGTGTTAATGAATCAGATTACAGTGCTATGTTTATGATGAAACCCCCATCTGTAGTTACATCTGCAGGGGCAGTGTGTTGCATGATTTGTTACTTGTGTCACTCACAAAACACCTATCTGAGAACTGCTGTAGCATAGTATGAGGATTGCAGTCAATACATGGTGACAGCCAATAGAGTTACTGACTTCATATCCCTCATTGGACATACGTCACAAGAAACCCTGGTATGACAGTAAATGTCTAAGGTTATCACAGCAACATGCCAATATTTGGCCAGTGTTCATTGCTCCAGCCACGGGTCTGTCACCCATTGTACATATGTCATGAAGTATATATGCATGTGTGAGGCTTGCTCCGCAACTGTTCCAAATCTGGTGTCCTGGGGTAATGGGAATATCTATGCATGCTGTAATACATAATCCTGAATGCTGTTGACTATTAGTTACCTGTATCTGTCTTACAGCTGCAACACAATAGCCCTTTTGGGAAGGCCGGTCCCAGCATATCCACCTGTCCCACTTCAGCTGGCCATGGCACCGGGCGCCAGCACATCTGGGACCCAGCCTGGGACATCCTCATCCATTGGCCCTGCACCACCTTTGGGTGGAACGGCCACATGGGGCTGGGGCTTGCCCCCCCCGTGAGTGGGGGGGGCACAAACATGTCACTTGTCGTCAGTTGTTGGCCGTGCTGCGTACTGAGCTCCACAAGGAGTGTGGAGAACAACCATGCCAGCTGGAGGCCCGCATGTCCCAATGAGAGGGTCAGCCTGCCCCATTTAACCAGCACCCAGCACAGCCACCTTTGGGGTTGTGAAGGTGAAGTGCTGATTGGCCATGGGTGGGGACCTCAATCCCACATTTTCCATCTGTGGGCTCATGGGTTGAGACTTCCAAACACCCTTCCCTGTCTGAGATGTTTACCCCCCATGTGTCATATACTGGCACTGTATGCTGTCTTGCCTGTCATGCTGTCATCCTACCCAACCTATCCACCCCAAATATACCTACTATCCTTCACCGACATCCCACTCTCACCATAATAATGAAACACGAAAAGGGTAATCTGTTCCCCGAAATATCTCTCGGCCAATACATAGCTGTCCATTTCCCACATGTGTCCACTGGACACATGTAATCTTGTCTATTTTGCATCACAACATCTTATTGTTGTCCTCACCCCTCTTTCAGGGGTTTGAGTGTCCATATCTACCTCCACACTCAGTGAATATGCACAGATGTCACTGTAGATGAAATGGGCAGCTATAGACCTTTCCTACAGCGGTCCTGCACATCCCTAGCTATTTTCCCTACTGTTTTTCCCTCTTTGTGCCCCTTCTTCACCACTTTCCTATCACCCATTTTTCTCTTCTTTAGAAGAAATTAGCATGGGGGTAAGTGGGAGTAAGCACTTTTAAGCAGCAGTAAGTGGGTTTAAGTATTTTTGCACTGGGTTAAGCAATGCCTAAACAGGTTAAGCAATTCGGCAGCTAACTGAGTGTAAAAAACTGTAACCAGAAGTAAGCACTGCTTACCATCGTGCAAACCAGCGCAAACCCACGTACAACTGCTTAAAAGTGCCTTACTCACTCTGTATCCAACAGCCTTTGTCCTGCCCAGCAACAAAATAATCAGCACTCTTAGGTTTCAAGCCATGGACCCTGCATACTATAGCCAGTGTGATTTACCACAGAGCCATGGCAGACATGATGAAATCTGATGTCATCTCAAACATATTTATTTATTTATTTATTTAAATTTGTTGACTGGGAGTGTCCGACTGGACGTAGGTCCATTTTCAGTGGAGGCCCGGGGAGAAAAGCTCCACAGTAAAATAAACAGACAGTAGTTACATTGGATTACATAGTGATTAACAATTTAACATAGCAATTACTTACAACATATTTACAGATGAAGAACATAGTACATCAGTAGACAACTAGAATCTTTATCTGTGAAGTACATAACAGACATTAACAAATGTTACAATGAGAAGTTTCTGCTGTATAATAAGTACTAGGCTTATGAGCATCTGAGCTTGCTATAATCAAGGTAGTTAGTGGACTGGAGAGAAAGGTAGTGGTTGGATGGGGTGGATGATATTAGAGTGGGAGTTGCAAGGGCATAGCCAGCATGTTTTTAGGTGCGCTTTTAGTAAAGTTTTGAAGTGGGTACATGATGGTACAGAGGTAATTGTGGGTGGGAGTGAGTTCCATAATTTGGCTATGGCGCAAGAGAATAGTGCTTCACCAGCAGAGTTATTGGCTTCAGTGATCTGCAAGTGATTTTTGTTGCTGGATCTTAGTGGTCTGGTGGTGTGATAGGGTTGGAGTAGATTCTGGAGGGATGGGACATTTAGTGGATGGTTTACTAGTTTGTGGGTGAGTAAGAGTTGATACCAGTGAAGGAGGTGAGGGAGTTCAAGCCAGCCCAGTTCAGCAAATGAGAGACAGTGGTGACTATGGTAGGATGCCCCTGTGGCGAATTTGGCGATTTTGTTGTAGCAGGTCTTTAGCTTGTTTAGATCACATTGCCTTAGGTTGGTATATATTGGAGAGGCATAAAGTAGGGTGGAGATAAGGTGGGAATTTGCTATTGAAATCTTTGCTGCTTTGGTGAGAAATTGCTTATTTCTGTATAACGCTTCTAGTTTTTTGTGGACTTTTTTTATGGTCATGGATATGTGAATGTCAAATTTTAGTTTATTGTCTATTTCCACTCCTAGCAATTTGGTGTGTTCAGTTGGGTATATAATGGTGTTGTCTTTTGCTGTGATGTTAAAGTGAGAGTTGTTTTGAGTATGTTTGGTGGGTTGGAAGATGAGTAGTTTAGTTTTGTTTGGGTTGAGTATTAATTGGGCATTGGATAACCATGTTTCAACAGAGGAAAAGGCTTCCTGTGTGACTTTTTGCAGTTTGGGTAGGGACTGGGCTGAGCAGATGATGGTCGAGTCATCTGCGTATTGTATGAGTGTGCCATGTTTGGTGGTAGAGGCTAGATTATTGGTGTAAACAGAGAAGAGTAGGGGTTCAAGGATGGATCCTTGGGGAACCCCTATGGAGACAGGTAGTTGGGGAGATATGTCATTTTGCCATACAATGGATTGTTGGGGGTCAGACAGGTAACTCTGAAACCAGTTGGTGACTGATTGTGAGAAGGATAGGTTATTAAGGACAGAGATAAGTTGTTTGTATGGGACCATGTCAAATGCTTTAGATAGGTCTAGGAAAGTAGCAGAAGAGAGATAGCTATTGTTTTTATGCTGAAGGATAGTGTTAGTAAAGGAGAGTAAGGCAGTGGTGGTGCTATGATTTGGTTGGAAACCATGCTGAGTACTGGAAAGGAGGTTGTTAGTAAGTAGGTAGTCTGAGACCTGAGAGTGTATGCATCTCTCTAGTATTTTGGAAGGTGGAAAGAGAATAGCTATGGGGCGGTAATTGGTTAGTTCTACGGAGGGTCTGCCTTTGTGGAGGGGAATTATATGTGATACTTTCCACAGTGTGGGAACGTAACTTTCTGACAGAGATTGGTTAATCAAGATGGATACTGGGTAGGCCAGAGCATCAGTTGTGATTTGTAGGTATTCACTTGGGAGGTTGTCTGCTGCTAATTTGGTGGGTTTAAGTTTAGTTAAGAGCTTTTTTATGTTGGAGGTAGGTACAGGAGAAAAAGAGAAGGCAGTGGGGAGATTACTAGTTGAAGATGTGGGTTAGAGGGGAGGGGGGGTTGTGTTGTTTAGCTAGTGATAGTATGGTTTGGGTGAAGTGTGTGTTGAATGAGGTAGCAATATTTTCTGAGGAGTGAGGGATGTTAGGAGAAGGGGTACTGACTTTACCTGGTTGGAGGATGGATTTTATGGAGGACCAGAATTGTTTGGGGCTGTGTTGTGAGGAGTCTAGAGCAGACTGGTAGTATTGGAATTCGTCCTGTTTTATTAGCTTTTTGACTCTGTTGCGTAGTTCTAGGAATTTCTGTCTAGCTGAGGGGGTTTTGGTTTTGCGCCAATGCTCCCAGGCTTTATCCCTGTTTTTCATTTCTGACTTAGTAGTTTTCTGTAGCCATGGGGAGGGTTGTGCTTTGGTTCTGGAAAATCTTATGGGGGCATGGTAATTAAGGATGTTCAGGAAGGTAGTATTAAAAAATTCAACTGCGTCATTTAGACTGAGGTACTTTAGAGGATGCCAGTTACATTCTTTGAGGGATGAGATGAATGTGAGTGGGTTAAAGTTTAGTTTTTTACGTATTTGACGGTAGATGACAGGTTTAGCTTGCTATAGGTATTTTTTGAGTAGGAATGTTGGGGAGTTATCACTGAGGCTATCTGATAAGCAGCCTGTTATATATGACTGGGGGCTCTTACTGACTAGTATCCAATCCAGGGTAGTGTGCTTGCGGGAGTTTTTATTTATCCTGGTTGGTGACTAGACTAGTTGGGTGAAGCCATGAAGGTGTACATGATGGGTTGGATTGTTGCCAGAACAGGATTGCCAGTCAGTATTGAAATCACCTAAGATGATAGTTTCTTGGGGGAGATGGTGGGTAGACCAGCTGAGGAGGTTTTCTAGTGGAGGGATGTTTTGGCCAGGTGGGAAGTAGCATCCAATTATGTTGATGGTTTTGTTTTGGTTAATTTTGAGGTTGATATGTATTATTTCTTCATTGCCTATTTGTGGAGCTGATGATTTTAAGATCTGGATGTTTAGATGCTGTTTAAATATTATAGCTACACCACCTCCTCTTTTGTTTAGCCGGTCTACTCTTAGTATGCTGTAACCTGTAGGGAGTATTTGCTCACTGGTAATGTGAGGTTTTAGCCAGGTTTCTGTCAGGATGACTATATCTGGGGAGTACAAGTCTATGGTGGCATGGAGTTCATGGACTTTGTTGGATATACTTCTAATATTTAGGCTTAGTAGAAGGAAGTCACTTGGGTTTTTATTGGCTGTAATATGGGAGAAGTTGTGGTTTCTAGTCTGATTATGAGGATTGGGGTTGGAGATGGTAGGGCCAGGGTTGGGGTGGATGTCTGCACTTAGGGCTAGTTTTGATATGCATGAGATTATTAGTTTTCTCAGTTTTTGAATGTGTTTGTTTATAAGGGAAACTTTATGATTGTGCTCTGTGGGTAATAGGTATGGTGGGAGGATTACTATGTTAAGTTGTAGGGATGCTTTATGTTTGAGTAATATAGTTGGTAGAATATGTGGAGGGTGCATAGGGATGGTTCTTGAGTTGGTGGGAGGGGAGCTGAGTGAGAGTGAGACATGAGTGGTGGTGTGAATAGTAGCACAGTGGTAGTGGTTGAGTGCGGGAATGATAGAGCTTTGGTAGGATGCAAGATATGTGAGGAGAGTGCATGCAGTGAGCATAGGAAAGGTATGCTTGTACATGTTAGTTGAGGAGGTGTGATAGTAGTGGGAACATGGAGGAGGTAGTGTTGGGTTAGCACTGTGGTTGGCTACTGGAAAGATGGGAGGGGTTTGAGTGCAATAAAGGTGGGACCCCCGGGGGTGGGAGGGAATAGGGGGCAGGGTGGGGAGCGAAGCGGGTAGAGACCCTGTTAGTTGCTCATATGAGGGGGCTGGAAACAATCACAAAGCAAAGACAAGTATGTGTTAAGAAACAATCACAATTGATCAAGGACTGCTCTGAAACTGTAAGCAATTTCTTAATTTCTCAGGTGGAAAAACAGGATAACCTTGTATCAGCAGGCTACTGTGGTCATAGTTTAAATTAACAAACACACAGTATTGATCATATCATCCAGCACAGTCATTCAACAGTATAGGACATGTATTTAATTTTGTAGATGTATGTGTGTATATACATTTCTATGACTAAATAAATATATACCTCTCTCTCTCAGTATCTCAATATATATATATATATATATATATATATACATACATATATATGAATATCTACATATACATATATACATATGCATATATACATATATACATATGTATATATATATATATATATATATATATATATATATATATATATATATATCCCAAACCGAAAATGGTGCACGGAACACAATAACAGTGCACGGACTTGACACACACAGTTCACAATACTTCCAGCACTCCAAAATTATAAAATCCACAGTCAACATGAAGTAAAAGTAGTTTAATGGACAAAACAGCCCAAAACAACACAAACCGGTGGCCGGTTTCACTCGCAGCGTCTTCAGTGATGCACACTGAAGAAGCTGCGAGTGAAACCGGCCACCGGTTTGTGTTGTTTTGGGCTGTTTTGTCCATTAAACTACTTTTACTTCACGCTGACTGTGGATTTTATAATTTTGGAGTGCTAAGTATTGAACTGTATATATATATATATATATATATATATATATATATATATATAAATAGATATATATGCATGCACACACGCACACACACACACACACACACACACATATATGTATATATATATATATATATATATATATATATATATATATATATATATATATATATATGTAACTACACATACACACACAGAGGTATGTCTAGGAAATTACATCATTAGAGGGTGCACACTACACTGAACAGCCATTATCCCTACAGTTGCAACATCTTCAGACGGACAGTGTATTGCCTGACTCATACACCCACAGAGAAGTCAAATGATGTAACACCACACACAGGTTTGCATACATTTGAAAGGTTTATTATGTGCTAGCACAGTTGTATATGACATGTCATATAGCTGTGTAGACTTTGAATTACATAATAACAGATGAATGCAACTCTCAAACAGATCATTTAATACAGTAATCCGAAACTATAACATATGTTGGTGTCCACACCAAGGCCTTCAAGTAGTACAACAGGAAAGACAGACTGGGCCACAGGATAAAAATCAATCATGTTATGTATAGTAAGGGTGGTTTCTGAGGACATGACTTGACCATTTTGCAATTGTGTGTGCCGTGGCTTAGTGATAATTCACTATGGCGATAGTGTGGAAGGTGGTGGGTTCAAACTTTACAGGGACTATTTATTTTTTTGCTGCCCGTTACAATTGCACTACACATATGTGTGTACATATAAATATGTACATGTTTATACTTGTAAATATATCAGTTATCTTTACAACTATATTGTCGTTATACATACACACACATATATATATATATATATATATATATATATATATATATATATATATATTACTAGATTTGGACATATACATATATATATATATTATATATATATATATATATATATACATATATATATATATATATATATATATATATATATATATATATACATATGGGTATATATATTTGCCTGTATATATCTATCTATATATATATATATATATATATATATATATATATATATATATATATATATATATATATATATATATATATATATATATATGTATATGTATGTGTATATATGGGTCTACTTCGAATAACCGAACCGCCACTTCACTGACACCCAGAAGATCGAGACGGAATGACCGAACAGGTAGATGATCGAAAAGGCGATATTCCGACAGCCGAAAGACCAACAACGGCAACGTGTGAGCGCGATCCGGTAAGTGTGCGATAGTGACGGATTTAGGATTGGGGAGCGGACAGGTAAGTGTACGATAGTGAGGGATTTTAGGTTACCGTGTGGGAAAGCTGAGTGTGCGGTAGTGTCGGACTTAGGGTTCCGGTAAGGTAAGTGTGTGATAGTGACGAAGTGTAGTGTAGGGAAGGGTTGAATGTGTTAGGGTTAGTATGTGGGTGGAGTGAGTGTGCGATAGTGACGGGCTTAATGTTTTAGGGTGGGTTAAGTGAGTTAGGGTTAGGGTGCAGGTAGGGTAAGTGTGCGATAGTGACGGTGTTGAGGTTCAGGGGTGGGTTAAGTGAGTTAGGGTTAGGGTGCGGGTTGGGTAAGTGTGCGGTAGTGTCGGACGTTAGGGTTAGGGTTTAGGTTAAGGTTAGTGGATATGTTATTGTGTGCAATGTGTAGTTTACGTTTTTTGTGTCGGTGTAATGGTGTTCGGTGTTTTGAGTTGTTGGTGTTTGTCGGTGTTGTGTGTTTTCGGTTGTTTAGGGTCGGTAAATTGTGTGTCGGTGAATCGGAAGTTCGGTTATACAAAGTAGACCTGTATATATTTGTATATACACATACAAACTAGGCCTACTTTACCGTCACAGTCACTGTATCTGTCCCTACACCAGGGTAACACTAAGCAACACATAACGCATCCCTTCCCTTTTATATGGTACAACCATCCTCACCAACCTGCAATCTTCCCTTGAAACAAAACACTCTTCATGTCACAACAAATTATCCAAATTTGCTGCAGGTCATCAAGCCTCTTATCACCAGTGCAACTCCCTCACCCAATTAGATTGGTTAGGGTTCCTAACTTACTAATTTACACCCAACTCATCCAGGCTCATAAACTCATTCATAATCCATCAGCCAGCCCCTCCCTAGCAAACACCTTTGTAATGCACAACACAGATTGATTCCTGAGGTCTGATTCCCACAACCGTAAGAAATTGCATAAACCCTGACGCCCAGCTGGGAATCACCTGATGTCCTTCGCTCTAGGCCACCTTTGGAAATCCCTCCCTTCTCCTATCCACACCTTTAGAAGTCTCTCCTTGTGTAAAACATCACTACAGTCACATCTCACTACACAATGGATATGCCCATGCTCCCATCCCACCACCATTCTCAGTACACTTTCTTTCCATTTTTGTTTTCCTACACATGTCTCTGCCATCTATTCATTCTCCAGTGCTAGCTGTGTATATAATCAACAAGTAACTACCTAATGCCAATAGTAAAAAATATTTATTTCTTCTTACTTAATTAACTGATGTAACTTTTGTACTTTGTGAAATGTACATTTCATTCATTTTCTTTATTTCCTAACAGTAATGTGTTTATTAGAGTTGTAGTAAGATTTATACTGTTCTGTACTACATATTTGTATCTTGTATTTGTATTATTCTGGAGCTTTTCTCCCCAGGACTCCATTGACAATGGGCTCCGTGTTGGCCCAATGGACTATCCTTGGAAACAAACAGCAAATAAGAATAAAATTAAATGTGTGTGTATATATACATACATATATATATATATATATATATATATATATATATATATATATATATATGTGTGTGTGTGTGTGTGTGTGTGTCTGTGTGTGTGTGTGTGTGTGTGTGTGTGTATATATATATATATATATATATATATATATATATATATATATGTGTGTGTGTGTGTGTGTGTGTGTGTGTGTGTGTGTGTGTGTGTGTGTGTGTGTGTGTGTATATATATATATATATGTAGACACAGACACATACATCTACATATTTAAATACATTTCCTATACTGTTGAGTGACTGTGCTGGATGATATGTCTGTGATAACATCAGATTTTTGTATATCTGCCCTGGCTTAGTGGTAAATCACTTTGCCAATAGTGGGCAGGTTCCAGGGTTTGAAACTTGGTAGTGCTGATTATTTTTTTTGCTGGGCAGGACAAGTGCTGTTGGATATAGAGTGACTAAGCCACTTTTAAGCAGTTGTGAGTGGGTGGGCATGGGTTTGCATGAGTGTAAGCAATGCTAACAGCTGGTTATGCATGCATACACACAGTTACCATTGCTTACCCCCATGCAAACAAGCATACACCCGCTTACTATTGCTTAAATGTACTTACTCCAGGTTATTACTGCTTACATATGCTTACACATGCTTAATACTGCTTACATCTGCTAACTCACACTTACCCCTGCGCTCATTTCTTAAAAAGGAAAATACAGACAGAAAATGTAATGATACAACATAGGTGTGCATTATACAACTATAAATCCTTCCTAAATTCATTACAGATGCAAAATGTGAATTCGATACAGTGATGATAGAACCAGGGACATCTGCTCACAAAGTATATGCTCTAACCACTCCACTATTACAGCACTACTTGTCATAGGTGATTCATTATATTTACTTTCTTTAGCAATTTAAGCTGTGGTAAGCATGGTTAAGCGACGGGCAAACCCGCGCAACTCCGGTTAAAATTTTTATCGGGTTTAAAACAATAAATTTACATTTTACACTTCATTATACATTTGCTAATGCACAATATGTTATTCTATCAACTTTACGGATTTGTAGGAGCTATTTACTTTACGAGCATTCATGCTCAGCTGGATTACCAAACAGCAATTCAGTACTGCAGGGGCGTGTCTACTGTGTGAGCTCTGCTCACCAGCAAGCCCACTACACTCGTACATGCTCTGTGTCCGTTTAGGAGCTGCATGACAGCGCGCCTTCATTAATATGCATGGCGTACTGCTGTTCAACTCCTACATAGTCTCCTTCATGCAGGACTTAGTCCTGCATGGAGGATTACTGAATCCGGGGGAAAGTTAATACAGCCATGACACTCATGGATTTGGTTCTTAAGAATAATTTTATTTATTTTGAGAACCATTATTTTAAGCAAGTTATTGGGGGGGCAACGGGCACTGCTTGCACCCCCAGTTTTGCCAATTTAGTCATGGCACAATGGGAAAAGCTCTAAATCTTTAATAGTCAATTTAGAAATTGCTATTTGTAGTATGTGCTTTTTCTGGATGACATATTCATTTTGTGGAATAACACTCAAGACAAGTTAAATGATTTTTCAATTTTATTAATAACACAGTTGTTTTTTTTTAATTTACTTGTAACCATGACCCAGATAAAATTACATTTCTAGATGTTGAGTTAACCAAGAATAACAGTGAGGCATGCTTTGTTTCTAATATTTATAGGAAAAGTATGCTTTCGAACATGTCCTTACATTATAACAGATGATACCCAGTTCATCAGAAAATGGCATTAGTCAAAGGCCAGATGGTTCAGCTGGCACACATGGTGTTAGACATAGAAATATATATTACTGAATGTGGAGTTTTAACAGATATGTTTCTTGGCAGGGCTATCCATTACAATTTTTACAGAACATCCAAAATGAGGTCATGAATAAAAGACAAAATGGCTTTTATATACCTATTCTAGGAAGATTCAACAGTGAAAATAGTCAGGCGAATTCAATTTTGAGACAAAATGTTTTAAATAATAACAACAACAAGTTATTTATTAATATGTTCACTGTTGGTAGTAAAGCTGTAGGAGAGTGACTTATCTGAAACTGGAATATCTTTAGGTTAGACAGTGCCCTTTTGAAAAAGGCAGGTGTGAAAAACCTTGCATAGTCTATAAGAAAGATAAAACCTTTAAGAACTTGTTGGAATGGAATACATTTGTAACTAAAGTGTTAACAACAAAAAGCAGGGCATGTTCAAATGTGGTTGTTGTACTCAACATTAATATGTAAGATGAACTGATAGTTTTATAGTAAGAGGTGAAACTTTTTGGGTAAATCATAGTTATATATGCGATACAAGACAAGTGGTGTATTTGGCTAGTTCAAACTTGTGTCCTGCATTTTATGTTGGAATGACAAGTAGAAAATTAAAAAAAAAAACTGAATTTATGAGCACATAGTTGACATTAAAAATTGTGTGACGACTAATACATTGTAGAGGCATGTGGAAACTAACAGGGATCATAATTTTGGGTTTGTGGTAATAGATTAAATAATAAAGGATGTAAGGGGTAGCACAGTTGATGAACATTTAAATACATGTGTATTAAAATGGCAGCTCAGACTTAATGCAATGTGCTACTCACGTTTGAATGACTATGTCAGTAAGTTCTATTTTAAAATTGAGGCACTTTAATGCTTAGCAAATAAGTGTGGTTTTTTAATGGTTTAATTGATATGTTTATATCATTGGACAGTTTTGAGCATGTGACTTTATATTAAACATTTTAAATGAGAAGTTTTTAGCATATTGTCAGGTCTGATGAAGTTTCGAACATAAATTTTAGAACAAAAGAACTTAACTGTTTTGTAAAATAGAATTGTTGTGGAGTACTAGTGTTGTTATTTTAGTACTGCAGGACTAGTTTCTTTACAAACTGCAAAGACAAATTAAATGTCACATCAGATAAGATCAGCAGAAATTAGAAGAAAAATTATATAAATATATTGAGCATGGCAGGAAACAAATTTGCAGATATATAAGATGTGGAAGGAGTAAAGACATGCAAACTGATAAGCTGTGTGGAGATTTTAAAATGTATTTTGAAACACAACAGATTACAGATAAATTCACAAAGTCTTAAGCTAGACAGGTTGTCTCCATAAAGGTACTGAGAAATTGTGCTTGTAGCATCCAGCTAACTTCATATAGTGAAATGAAATTGGATTATATTGCAAAAGAACTAACTGGACCCAAATAAATCAAAGAAAGGAAATAAAATATGGAATAATGACCTGAGAACAGTAAGGCATGA
Source organism: Protopterus annectens (assembly GCF_019279795.1). Classification (NCBI taxonomy): domain Eukaryota; kingdom Metazoa; phylum Chordata; order Ceratodontiformes; family Protopteridae; genus Protopterus; species Protopterus annectens. The sequence goes on from NC_056725.1 coordinate 408,880,399, forward strand.
CCTTAAAGTGCCATTATATCCATTATTCCCTATGAGTGGTTGTTTTGGATGTTTGAGATTCACGTTAACAATTTAGGAGAAAGTACCCAAAAGAACATTAGTGGGTAGTTCCAGCTCACAGCAGGTTGGTGAAGAAGGTGATGGCTTGAAAGTGGAACTTTCAGTGTGAATTAGATAT
>NC_056725.1:408885576-409023076 GCF_019279795.1 Protopterus annectens
ACAAGTACAGAAAGCAAAGCAGGGCAAGAAATTTTATCAGGATGTTGTGTTCTTTTGTTAGCATTTAATGCTACTATGACAAGCTCATAAAGTAAGAAATGTTGCTCTACCTCACATGACCTGCATGCATACCTGTAGTTCTAATAGCTGGCAAAAGAATGTGAGTGAAACATGTACCTGACACACTGAGCAGATATGTTTTATTAATAATTTAGGCATGTCACAATATGTTCATCTCTACTCCTGGCAGCAAGCCATCAGCAGATGATGCACATCGTTGGCATAAAATCAAGGCTACTAAAATTCAATCTACTTCCTAAAATCTTGAGTGAAACTTTGTGTACTGTCCACAGAAAACATTGACCCACAAAATCTTAAATCATGTTTGACCATCTAAAACAATCTCTCTAACCAAAATCTGAACTTACATTTCATGTGGGATGACATCTAACTTTTACTTCAAAGAAAACATTTACTCCACATACTATTTACACAAAATGCACATACACATCCCCCACTGCATACCTAAATTAAATGTGTAGAAATGAAATTCATTATTATTTAAATAAGCAAAATAATGAATAAAAAATAAAACACTGACATCAAATAGCAAATAGAGGGTATTACCATAAAAACAGGCCCAATTCTAAATACCCAAACTAACTAAAATTAATGAAAACAAATAACGAAACCATAAAGCTAACAAATCTTAATACAACCCTTAAAATATTACTAAAATATGTAAAATATGTTAAGAATTGCTTTACAACTGCAGTATTTAGCCTTTCATGAGTCCTGCAATTCATAAAAATATATGTAAACTATTTAAAGCCCTATCCAGCAGAAACGTATTCACTTAACATAACCCATCAGTGTCAATGGGAAACGTTACAATAACAAGAAAAAAAAAAAAAAATATATATATATATATATATATATATATATATATATATATATATAGTGTGTTGAAGGTTTGTTTTCTATGCTAGAATAAATATATCATAAAATAGAATTAGGGAACTCACTTCATGACTTGGAGTGGTTTCATCACTTCTAACAAAACTGTTTTCTTACTCCTTAGAGATTGTGTGAGTATGCGAGTATGTGAGTGTGTGTATTTGTGTTTGTTTGTGTGTGTGTGTGTGTGTGTGTGTGTGTGTGTGTGTGTGTGTGTGTGTGTGTGTGAGACAGAAAGTAAGAGCCCACATGTGTGTGTGTTTTTGAATGTCTGCATATGTGTAGGGGAGTAAATGAGGAAGGTACTTGTGCCAGTGCAATGCATGGGCCAATGGTGATGATTACCTCAGCAAAGTGCTTGTTAGTGCTTGGTGTATTCACCTAGTAATTCAGAGATATGAACATTCGCTGATAAAGTGGTCTTTCCTCATTGCAGCTACTATGTCTTGGAATTGTTGGCTTCTGTGATTGTGTTAAAGGGCTCTTTTTGCCACATTCTTACAACTCAAAGCTAGCCTATTTCTGAATTTTATTCCTGAGGCACGCACGCACACATGCGCACACACATGTGCACACACATACACACACACACACACACACACACACACACACACACACACACACACACACACAAGCACATTGAGAAGATCCATACATAAAGGTATGATGAAAAGCTGCACAAGCCACAATGCTGGAAGTCGCAGTTGTTCGCTAATACAAGCTGCAAATTTCAGTCATGCTTGTTATCTGCTTTGTTTTCCACTAATCCCCCCCCTGTGGTATATAATATAGTTTGGGGGGGGGCATTGAGAAGTCCCAAACAACATACCAAAAAAATTACCAGACAAACATTATATACCTTTTAATGTCATATTTGTGAGAAATTACAAACTATAACTGCATGAAACAGAATCCACAAGATGATGGCAAATGACTGCACTTATCAGTATAATAACAGTACAAATTAACATATTTGTGTGTTTCCTGCCATGGAAAATCTGACATAAATACAGGACAAAATGGTAACTTCTTGAACTGCCAGAGTTGCCAGACTATGCTCCATAAACAAAACTGTAACTGAATGGGACACATATTCACAAATACTTAAACAGAAAATAAGTTATCACAGTAGTTATTAGACATTAGTCAGGCTAAAGGGTAAAATAAATTGTGTTTCATTTATGCATAAAAGACAGTTAAGCAGAAAGAAAAATAATCTTGCTGGTCAAGTATGTGAGACAGTTTATTAAAAAGGAATGATAAGCATAAAGTGTGTGAAAAATACAGAAATGCAGAATGGTCTTTTCTCAAGGGAAAGATACACTCTTGCCAGCTACAAAATGTTCCTTAATGGAATGGTAAACAAAGCACATACGAGACAAAGCCTGAGACCAAGGTTAGGAAAAGTAAATAAGGAAAATTACTGGACTGAAGCAATATAATGTGTCATGTTCAGTACAGCAGTTGAATTAGGTTAGTGAGTTCGTTTGACCTGTTACTTCAGTGAAGATTACAGCCACTCGAGCCTGAGTACAGAAGACAGGTCAAATAAAGACTATATTAGTTTACGTTGTTCAGGATAATCGGAATATGACATGCAGTAATTGTTTATCAGCACTAAGTTCTAGTGAAGCAGTCACGATCCAAATTTCCTTTTATTGTATCACATAAAAAACAGCAGGCTAAGCGCTTTCATCTACACAGTCGTAGACTTCACCAGAACACATAATGAGTATAAAACACTTCTATTTATACCAGAAAAACCGCCAAAAAATCCCAATTGATCAATTAAAAATTATTGTTGACTTAAAGTCACAGTTATTTTATCTAATACTTGCATCATTTCCTTAAACATATTCTTATGCTTATATACATATATTGTTGTAAGTTACATTACTATATTAAAATGTCCAACATTACATCATTTATTCACACATACCTAATTACATATATTTAAAAACTGCTACCTATACAACGCTTACTAAAAATTTTAAGGAGATGAATTTTTTGAAAAAACTATTTTTGGATAGAGGGTATCCAGAAACCTTAGTGCAGGATGTCACCAAATATATTATTAAAGAGTGGGGAAAAAAATATACACCGGTCTTGGGCATAGGACCAGCGCCGAAGCAGACAGTATCAAATGGTCAAAATTATCAAAGGGCATGTATTGTTAAGTTTGGCAAACAGGCTGGTGAATTTAAACAGATTATTTACAAGAACTGGAATATTATCACTAGTGATGATAATATTAATGAACGACTGGGGACTAAGCCTTTGTTTGTATATAAAACTGATTACAACATAAAGAGAATATTTGAAATTAGATCTCATAGGAACAACAAACATATATATATAGGTAAGCAAGGGACCACTAAATGTGGACACTGCAACCAGTGTAGTAATATTATAGACAAGGATAGTGTAGTACTTAATAATATTCTAAGAAGTAAGATTAGGTTTAGTAAAGGGAATTGCCAAACACAGCATCTGATATACTTGGCAATATGTTCCTCCTGTCAACACTTTTATGTGGGCAAAACTGACAGGAGATTAAAGGAGAGAATTTATGACCATTTGTACTGTATACGTAAAAAGGACAGCAACAATGCCTTGTTTAGGCATTTAAACAATAGCCCGGACTGCAAAGGATTTCTGTTTGGTATTTTGGAAGTAATTAAATAGAATCCCAGGGGAGGTGACATTAAGGCACAAGTCTCAGAAAAGGAAATTAAATGGCAAATAAGGTTAAATGCAACGGCACCTCCAGGCCTGAATGATTGCATACCCACTAAGCCCCTTATAAGAGATTAGGCTTTATGTAGCATATTTTATGTGTCTTTTTATAGATAATATAAGTAGTATATTTATTAAGTACAAAGCATATTGATGCTATACAATTAATTTTATATGCACTAAGATGTAGTGCACATATAGGCAATAAAAGTGTTACATAAATATCACACTTATAAAGTAATAGGAAGGCTTCAAATAGAAGTATGAATTTTGAATAAAGGTTTTATTAAAATTTTTAGTAAGCGTTGTATAGGTAGCAGTTTTTAAATATATGTAATTAGGTATGTGTGAATAAATGATGTAATGTTGGACATTTTAATATAGAAATTTATATAGCTTAATGTAACTTACAACAATATATGTATATAAGCATAAGAATATGTTTAAGGAAATGATGCAAGTATTAGATAAAATAACTGTGACTTTAAGTCAACAATAATTTTTAATTGATCAATTGGGATTTTTTGGCGGTTTTTCTGGTATAAATAGAAGTGTTTTATACTCATTATGTGTTCTGATGAAGTCTACGACTGTGTAGATGAAAGCGCTTAGCCTGCTGTTTTTTATGTGATACAATAAAAGGAAATTTGGATCGTGACTGCTTCACTAGAACTTTATCTTGGTTCTTTTTGGAAACTGTTTCTGTTTCTGTTGTGAGTTCTAGTGTTACTTTGCTGTACTGTTTATCAGCACTGTTAATGAAGACAGTATTCGGATAGTGTGAACATCTAATAAAGCCTTATTAAATGAACTAAAGTGTTGGGAAAATTCATTCTGGAAAGTAACCAAGACTTGATCCATAAGGCAGAGACTGGCTCCTGTTCAGCATGAGTTTGGGTAATTAACAGATATAGACTTTTGTTCTCAGTCTCATTATAGTGTTTCCAGCTAATTACAGTACAGTACAGTATTATCAATTCTTACAATTATTATACCAAATAATATTTTAATCTAAAAAAAAAAATAATCAGCAAAACATGTGTCACCTTCTTTTAGTTTCAAACATTTAGTAGAGGAACCATTCCATATTAAAATATAAATTCTAACTCTTTATAATCATAAAGCCAATGTAAAATGAACAGAAGAGCTAATTTTCTGACTTTAATAATACCCTTTAAGAACCAGCACCATGGTGTAGAGGAATAAAGCCCTGAGCATGTTGGAGGCATCCTAAGTCTGAACAGTTACTTGGGTACCTGTAGGACCTGGCAGTGGACATGGGAAAGAGTGGTCATTGATGACTTGACAATCCTAGGGGGAGGGCGGCAGCTCTGGTTGATCACATGGGTGACATCTAGTGGGTGCACTAGGTGTCCTGTTCTTGGAGCCTAGCAAGCATGGATTGCCATGTGTAAAGTCACACATTATGTAAAGATTAATTCAGCAGGTGGATGCATGTTTTTCCTCGTAGGGCAGCTGTGGCAGAGCCCAAATGAGCTGATGCAAGGGAAGGGGATAATTTGCTGGGGAGAGAACAGGCTAGCCTGCATGGCCATCAAGCTGGCCTACTCTTTACCACCCTGCTGTCTCTATGAGAAGATATGCTAATGGCTGATCTCTGGGCAGGAATGAATGATCCATATGGTCTCACCTTACCCAGGGATTCCTGACTCCTTCTGCCATGGAATGAATGGGGCAATTGATGTGAGTAAGGGAGACATTAGGTTTAGATGGTGGGGGGTGAGAGAATAGAAAAAAAAATTACTTTTAGGGTGGATAGCATTAAGAAATGCCAGAGCTTCCAGAGACAATAAGACCCTCTGTTTCCTGTGTGTCAAATTTGAATGCTTCTAGGTGTCTAGTATTTATTGCCCATACTGTCTATCTTATAGTGTCTTATATTTAATTCTTTTTAATTATGTTTACTGTAAAAATGATGTCAGTAGCAAAGGTGTTTTTTTTTCCATTTTAATGTATTTCTTTTTTTTTTTACAAAGTAAGCAATCTAGTCTGTCTTGATCACTTCTCATCTGTGACCTGAATCACAAGGGTTAGGTTAAGTTACATGGATATGGAAAAATTTATCAGTCTGCATTGTTTGTTTGTTGTGGGACCTTGGTTTTCTCACTTCATTTACAGCTGTGGGAAGATTGTGAATTACTGCAACATCTTAGCATCATTTATACATTATACTCCTCTTCTATCTCCATAAATAGAATTACTTGTAAAAGCTAGCTGTCTGTGTTTTGAAGCCTGTTTGGGGCCTTAGTTTTACAGTTTAATTTGCAACTGCAGCAGAACTGTGAACTATTGTCAGATTTGAGCCACATTTAGTCATTTATTACTTCATTTTTTTATAAACATTCTTAGTGGTAAATTTGGTAGGATTGCAGCAGTGGCAGTATTGTAAATTATGTTCCTAGACTGGTGCTTCATTGCTTTTACAACTGTTTATATTTCATTTTATCTGCTAGGGTCTTATATTCTGCTTAGTATGCATCTGCTTAAAACTGCATTCCAATGCCTTTCTGTTTCCCTGCTCTTTGTATCAACATCAGACCCTTCTAAGAGATGAAACTAAAGTTTCTGAAATTCTAACCTACCTAGGATCATTATCCTATAGCTCAGACTCATAGGATTAGAGCTTCAATATTGGCTTTATTTGATTGGATTCCCTCTCCAGCTAACCTGCTTCTTGCAGCTTGAATTTTCCCCCAGTAATCCAACCCTTTTCCTGTTGTGGTTTTAAAAGGCTGTGTATCTGGCTTCCACCCCTTATGGTAATCTGACTTCCAAAGCCCCCCTTTCATTGCTATTGTCTGCTGTTTAAACTCTTTAAATACTTTTCCCACCATTGTTTTCCATATATCCATAACAATGAGTGCCCTTCCAAAAAATCAGTATTGCTCTTGAGTAAACCTCCTTTACTACAAACTGTCTCCTGCTCAATTTCCCAGAGTTCCCACCTGCTTGGTGTCCCCGATACGCTCAGAGATCCTGCTCCATTCTTGAAAGATAAGATATTTATGTTATTATCTTGCACTTCAGTGAAATGTTTTAGAGTACTATTGCTTTGCATTTGTCTAATTTGTTGACTTTGCACTTTAAATCATTTTAAAGGTCCTTAATACTTGAAATCACACAGTTCAGGTAGTTTGTTTAAGTTGTTTTATGGTAGCAATATGCTTTTAAGCAATCTTGATTGTGTTTTGCATTAAGGGAACTGGGATAGTCCATTTAGTGCAGTAAGTGGTGGCCTGATCTATCTTAGTTGAGAAAAAAACATAAGGAAGTTGCAAGTATAGTTATTTTATTAGCCAAAGGACTTAGGAGCCGGGTTCCTGTATTTTAAGTGCCTATATAAATTTGGCACATTTGCAAGCTGTTGGCCATCATGCAGCAGTAGTTAAGAGTGCCCTGTATAGGTTCTGACACATAGAAACCAATTTTTTCCCTGTAAAAACACTTCTGCAACTGTACCAGTAACTTGGTGAGTATAGACCAAGTACATAGCACAAAGAGCAGCATAGACCAGCTAGTCTGAGCATTCTCCTTTAAATTTAATATTATACAGCCTGGTCTAGGCTACAGTCCTAAAAGCACCCCTTGTCAGCCCACTCTTAACCCCTTGTATACCACACCCTTGTAGCTCATTCTGTAAAGGGTCTAACATCATGAATATACACTTTCACAATTTCTGTTTGGTGGATATGGGTTTATTGAGACAATGAGACAATTCTTTAATGTTCACTGATAACCATTTAATCCTCAAAGAAACACATACAGTATGACAGTAATGTATATACACAATGTCTTTGGAAGCAAAGGTCTCTCGTACAAACAATTATAACAATCTTGTTATCAGAAATACACACCCTCCATCCACTACAAATGGTATGCACTCCACTCCACACATAGATCTACTTTTGCTGAGGCATTTAGATACAATATTTCCAAACTCCAAAGACCTCCCATTCTGCCTGCAAAAATTATTCTCAGAATACCTGAAAGCACTCAAGAGAAACCACGTGTAACAGCGCATATACACCAATTCTCAGTGCACCCTCAACTGCCAAGCCCATAAGGAAAGCCAATATACTACCCAGGTCTCTAGTTATAGGGACTCCATTGTACAACATAGTGATACCCCACTATCCAGGCTGAACAAGGAGAAAATAATGGTCAGTTTTCTATCAGGGGCCGGGATCCACCAATACAAGTCATTGCACCACAGGTATCAGTATGATCCAGTTATAGTCAATGTAGGTGTAAATGACCTGAGCAGTACACCCCTAAACTACATGAAGAGAGACATTATGGAGCTCTGGGATTATGTGCCACAGGCTGGTATGTGCCAGACAATAAGCAGTATCCCACCTTACTGATGATGATGCCACAATATGAATAGAGGATGACTACTTTTTAGTGACATTCTAGGGGAATGCAATGTTTGCCAGCATGGGAGAACATGGTTAACAAACCATGCTTCATTGCCAGGAATGGTCTGCACCTGTCCTGGCTACACTTTCAAATATTGGCTATAATATTGTCCTCCCAACAGAGCCTTTTTTAGACAATACTAAATTCACAAACATTCCAACAAGCAAAATCTCTCCAAGGAACACTAAAAGTGTTACTGCTCAATGCCAGGAGTTTAAAAAGGAAGCTCCAATCCCTCCTAAATCTCTTCACCCTGTAGAATGTGGACATTTGTGCAGCTATCTACACATGCTTTAAAGCTATTGAGGGTACCCTAGTAGTGCAAGGCTTCAGTGGCTTCCACACATTTAGACAAGGAGTTGCATAGACAGGGACTAAAGGTGTAGTTGTCTTCATCTACATCAGTACCAAGTATACCTCTAGGTTGGTTAAATAGGATGGCACACTGGATTTCCTCTACTACCATAACACCAAAGACAAAATCCTATACCACATCTTAGCAACTTATAGGCCACCCTCTATGTTCCATGAAACCCGTAGTTCATAGTTAGATCTACTGGAGGCACTCACCATTCAGCTAAATGCTACACTGATGGAGGACTTTAATTATCATTCTTTAAATTGGGAATCCTACATGACCTAAAATTTTCAGACACAAAGATTCTTAGACATTGTAAATGCAAACACCCTGGATCACTTAGTGAATATGTCTAATAGAGGTACAAATATACAGGACGTGGTATTCATAAATACAGGAAAACACTCATCCCCCACCGTAACATGTCCTCTTGTATAAGGTCCAACCACAAAGCAACCTCCTTCGAAATAAGAATCAACTCTGTAACCCCTAAAACCCTGTAACAGTTAAAAACAACTCCAAGGCAAACTTCCTTTTATTGTGTGATAACCTGTCAAAATGTTAAGCCCTTCAAACCCAGATAACACAGCAGCCTATGCAGAATTTTTCACAGAAGCTATGTACAACCATGTCAATGACTGCATGCAGACTACTGTATCTACCTGAAATAAGCCCAAAACTAACTCAAAAACAAACCACCTAATGAAATCCAAAATTAATGAGGCTGTACAATAAAGGAAATAGGTCATAGCTAAAATTCGAAAGTGTAACATCAAAAAAGATAAAAACTCTCACATCAAACTGAATAGACAATTAAGAAGACTAATTAAGTCCAACACAGCAAATTATGAAGTAAAGATTGCGTTCTAGGCCACTGGCAACCATAAGGTCTTCTTTAGCTATGTCTGAAACCTGAAACGCAGTACACAATAGTGTGCTGGACTGTTAGTAAATGGAGCCTCATTCATGGAACTGTGAGATATAGCAAATCTACTGGCAGACAAATTCAGTTTCAACTTTACCCTCACCCCTCACCTCCAGCCACCCCCAAGGAAATACCATCTAACACAAAACTTAGACCTATCAATAGGGAACAGGTCTTATATGCCCTATCTGAAGCCAAGAATACAGCCTCTATAGTCCCTGCTAATATCTCAAGATGCCTCCTAAACTGCCTGAAATATGACCTATCAGGGCCTTATCACTAGTCTCTGAACAGACTTTGTGCCACAAGGGTGGACCATAAATGTATTCTGGGAACTACAGACCCTTTAGTTTAATGTCTCATATGCAAAGCCATAGAAAGAACTATCACAGAAATGACTACTAATCACACAGGAAACCTTCAGACACTGGACCCAACTCAGTTTGGTAAGGCAGGTCATACCTACTAAAACTGGGGGGACTTCTTTGAGAAGGTCACCAAGACAATGGATGAAGGCAAAACGATGCATACTGCCTACTATGACCTAGTTGAGGCATTTGATACAGTACCTCACTCTGGCATTGTAAACAAACTCATACAATTAGGCATAAACCCTTATGTAACTTGCTGGATATCCAGATGGCTCACAGACAGGACACAAGAAATTAGGTTTGGAGAGACCACATCCACAGTTCTAATCTCATCTCCTGCTATTCTTAACTATTAATTGTTCAGTCTCATCTACCTCTAATTATGGCATAATTAAGTTTTCCATAAATATTTCCATTTGTGCTTTTTCTTGATTTCCACATTTCTTTGTTTTATACAAATTGTCATAACATTTCCAAAATATTTCTATTACCTCTGCAGGATCTATGCTTATTTTTCTTGTTACAGACTCCCTACATTTAACAATGGCACTTTCTAATTTCTGTTGCCTAAGTTGTTGCGCTGAAAGTTTTGGCACTGGTGATTTTTGGCATACAGACTGCTTTTGACATGGTCCAGAGCAAGTTATTTCTGTGGGTGTTTAGAAGAGGTGAAGTAAGGGTGAAGGTTAATGAAATGGATTGCAAGAGTTCTTATGAAATGCCAAGTTTGAAGGTTGCAACCAAAAAGCTACTTTTAAATCAGGTAGGGGTAGAAAAGGGAAAGAAACTAATGTGCCTCCTTTCTTACCTGCTGTTCTTTTTAGACATGGCAGTGTTTTCATAATGTCTAAGGGATAATGCACAGGTTATCTGTTGGAGATGAGTGATTTGTTTATTATTTTACCGCCCAGAAATATTCATTTCATGTACCTTGTTATGCTCATTAACCTGAAGTGCTGACTCGGCATAAGGAGGGAAACATATTATGGCTCTTATTGAACAAGCAGTTCTGATTTAATATAGTACCATATATGGCTCTGGGTCTACTTCAAGTATCCAAAAGCTGAAAACACTGAAGATGACATAGACGAGATGAAAATAATGAAAGTTAAAATGCTGAACCATGGAAGTATTCCCAGGGCAAGTAAACACTTATCCATCATGGGGAATTAGGCCCATTTCTCCACTGTAGTACAATTCTGGAGCTGGTATATATATTTGGGGGGCACATCCCCCCCACGTCAGGGGTTGTGCGGGCCATAGTCCCATACCTAGGTGGGTTTCAACTAGTGCAGTGTGTTGTGCTGTATTATTGGGCAAGTATTTACTTGCCATGGGAATATTTATGTAGTTCTGCATTTTAACTCTCATTATTCACATCTCGTCCATGTCATCTTCGGCATTTTTGGCTTTTGGTTATTTGAAGTAGACCCATATATCTATATTAAATCTATGGTATAAACTAGCTTTGAGATTTGATATATCATAGACCATCGACTTTCAATATAATCATTTAAGGTAATTTTTTTCCAGAGGCTATAAACATTCTAACTCCAAAATCACCCAGAAGTGGGAAAAGGACAGGTTCCTTAATCCCATTGTCACCTAATCTCAACAAAACAGCATCTCTAACATTCAGTTGTACTGTAAATAAAAGAAACACTCATTCCAATGCCCTTCACTTATATTATGATCTACAAACAAATGCAACACTGAGAGATTACAGTTTAGAAAATGGTTAACAGAGAAACTTAATTTGCGCTATGACTTGCAACAGAAAATCAACAGATTGCAATTGAAGTGAAGGAAGAAGCCCTTCTGTTGCCCTTAACTTACACTGTGATATATTCCAGCTGCATACACCACTGTTGTATTTCATTTTTTATTAGTAACACATTGACGGACTGCATTTTGAAGAAATTCAGGACTTCTACATAATTAACTAGTGGAGTTATTACAATGCTGCCAAACTGCCCAATTAATGTGGAACTGTGATAAGCATATGAGAAGAATTTATGTAATACCTAGTTATGTGCATTTTAATGGCAATTTCATCTCTGAGGAAGTAGTGGTTGTGGTAAATGGTTAGCATGCTACTTAAACTGCAACAATATCTGTGAATATTAAACAGAGTTTAATGTATATAGTAGTTCAGCAATTTAGTCCTCCTAGGTGTACTTCTTAAAATAAAATAAAGTTTATTTGTATACATAAATATATTTTTTAAAAATCATCAGCACATCCAGTATCAGTGCATTTATCTAGTGACTGAACTTTTGAGGACAGACAATACTTGCCACATTAGTATTTAATATAGATTTTCATATCTATTGCAGATATAAGGATGATGTAGATCGGAGTGCAAAATGTGTGTGCTATATCTTTAAGAAGCATGCAAGGCTGTACATGCACATATAAATTCCAGACACGTGCAATCCATAGAGCCATTTTGTAGAAGCAGCCAGTGAGTGAGCATGCATGATCGCACATGTTAGTTTGTATATGTTACTTAAGTTACAGTCAATAGTCAACAATAGTAATATGTTTGTATGAGGCGATCTCTGCTTAACATACAAGGCCATGTCAAACCCAGAGCTGTTGGACATGCTACACTTAAAGAAATCCCAATCCCTCAGAGCCACACACTCCAGGGATCTAAACCTTGTTATCGCAATAAACAAAACATGCTGGAAGGATAGGTTCCTGACCCAGAGACTCCACATACTCTGGAATAGATTGCCCATACATGTCAAGCAGAGCACCTCTTTGGCCCTCTTCAAAAGGAACCTTGACGATTGGATGGGAGAAAGGAAATTCACCTCGGGAATCATGTCAGTCACCCTGCTAGACAGGGGTCCAGGGAAGTAAATAGTGTGGGAAAAAATAGCCAGGGAATTGTTATGGCTAGGCTTGTATAGGCCCTAGGGCTGATAGCCTAGTACCAACCTATGAACTTATGAAATAAAGCTGCTTGAACAGAACCCATGAAGACTCATTTATTCTTGTCCTAACACGAAAGCGACATGGTGTTAGAACAGGGATTGAAGAGAGAAGAATATTCTGAGCCATGAGATGTAAAGATGACAGTGAAGGTAAAACCGAGAGAAAAGAGCACAGACATAATGAGAAAGAATAAAAGGTAATCAGAAATAAAATGAATTATTTACTTGATGTGAAAGATGAAAAAGGGGCATTACAAGGGCACAAACCACAATATCAGGCAAGCGTAAAGTACGAAAAAGTTTGTTAACTAAAGAAAATGTTTAAGATAAAAGTATTTGATGAAACGATTAACTGCAAAACAAAACAAGTAAGTTTAAATCAGAAAACGAGTATGTTTAAAGCAATCAAATAAACTGGGCGGAAGAAACAAACAATCCAAAACAGAACAGGAGCCCAACAGTAGCCAGCAGAAAAAGATGTTAATCCCAAAAAAAAACTTTCTTTTAACGTAAAGTCAATTTAATAAAAAATTTTCTCACGTTTTTGTCACTTTGAGTAAAGTAACTTCTCCAGACACACAGACAAGCAACGTTAAAAGAAAGTGCTTTTTTGGGATTAACATCTTTTTCTGCTGGCTACTGTTGGGCTCCTGTTCTGTTTTGGATTGTATGTTTAAAGCAAAACAAGTGTGTTTGAGGCAAGCTGGGCATGTTTAGAGTAAAATGAGCACAAGAAAAGTATGTTGGGCATGAAAAAGGGTTTAAATGAGCAAAACAGACATAATAAAGATAAAAGGGCACATTAAGCAAAAATAAAGCAAGCTGACTGTATGCATTTTGGACAAAGTGCTGTGTTTAGGCATAACTACGACTTCGTATTGTATCAAGGGTGCGAGTAAAGTTAACTGAAGTATCTCAGAGTGTGTAAACGTGCTTACGGTGTGTGCTTATTACTGTGCACGTATTCAGAAGAGTTCACTGTGTGCAACGTGCAATGATTTCGTGCAATCCAGTCAAAGTATAGCTATTCTGAAAAAGGTCTTGTGCTTGGTGTGTCTGTTCACAAAGTGCCACCATTAGAGAGTGCTTCTTATACTGTAAAGAGTTGCCTAGCAAGGTACCACCATTTTGGGGGCATTTCAGTGTGCTGTATGGAGTTATTTGCAAAGTGCAACTACTTTGAAAGTTATTGAGTTTTGGGCAACAGATGTTCAATTTATTCTCATTGTGCAGATGCTTGATGTGTTTCTTACACTGATAAGGGGTGTTTTCTTACAAAAGATGACATTACAGGAGTATTACAGTGCTCATGTGTTATTTAGTTGCATCGTAAAATTCTCGAATGTTTCTTAAAGTGATGACTTTAACAAGTGATGGTGCATGACTGTAGCATTTCTGCCTTTACTGATAAAATTCTGAAAGTATAGCAAGCAATGGTGTATTACTTTAGCATTGCTGCCTTTACCGATAAAATTCCAAAAGTATCGAAAATCCCAAGAAGTTTATTTTGCAAAGTCCAGTTTTTTGAAAGTACTATGAGTTTGTTCATTCGCATAATTCTGATAAGCCCGACAAAAGTATAAGTTCAGAGCACGAAGGCATTGGGCACGTTTTGTTTATGCCAGAAACTTATGCATATGTGCATGTCTGTATATTCATGCTTATTCGCAAATCCCTTTACTGGTATCTGTTAATATGGCAGATGGATTTTGAAAACCCCTACCACTTGTGTTTGATCAGAATGTTGCAGAGAACTGGAGAATATTTGAAAAAGAGTATGATATTTTCATACAAGTAGCTTATGCAGATAGAGATGCATGCACCAAGGCATTAATTTTGCTAAACCTAGCAGGGTCAAAGGCCATAGAATGAGAGTATTCATTTGTGTATGTGCCAGCAGTGTATGAAGGAGAAGGTGCAGACCGCCATGTTGTTGTACAAGCTGAATAAAGGGAAGGCCACGAGTGTTTAAAGTGCAAGTTTGGAGAAATGTGCAACCCTCAGATGACTGTTACATTAGATAAGCATTTGTTTTACACAAGAAATCAGAAACCGGGGAAACATTTGCAGCTTAAATAACTGACTTGAGAAACAGAGCTAAAATGTGCCAGTTCGGTGATCTAAAAGATGAGCTGATAAGGGACAGACTTGTATGTGGTATTAATAGTGCTGCTGTGAGAAAGATTTTACTTTGTGACAGTGACTTAACGTTGAGCAAAGCCACAGAGATTTCTCAAATCCATGAGGTGACAGAAAAACATACAAATAATTAAATAACTTAAATTGGCTCGAGCTACCTAACCTTCATCATCTCTACCAACTTAAATTCACACACAATATCATCTTCCATCCTGACAGTTGCCCATGCCTCAAGGACCTTGTTGTTCCCTACTCATGCCCACAAAATCTAAGATCTGCAGACGGAAACTTTCTCACAGTAAACAAAGCTAACAACACTCACGGTGAAGCCCTATTCTCAAATCAAATAGCGAAATTATGGAAATCTCTACCCTACACCCTCCAAAACACACCTGAATCTACCAATTTTAAACAACTACTACTATTTGAACATCTATCCAAGAACTGTCATTGCTCCTGTGCCAAACATGACTGACAAGATATCTATAACTCTCTCAACACACTGTCCACTCCTTATCTCAGTTTCTCCCTCTCCTCAGTGTTTATTATTACTCAAAAATAAATATATATATATATATATATATATATATATATATATATATATATATATATATATATATAAAGGAAATCTCATTTGGTCATAACTATTATTTAATATGTACACACTACTAACTTTATTTTTACTCACAGCGATCTTCACTGAAATGCTTGTGTTTTTCTTTTTGAACCTGTATCTACTAGAAAACTGTATTGAATACTATTTTGTATAGACTAACTAGAAGATATGTATTTTGCATCTTACTGTATGTATACTATTGTACTATCTGATTATTGTATATTGCTTGTATTTTTGTAGAGCTTTTCTCCCCAGGCCTGTGCTGAAAATGGGCTTCTGGCCCAGTCGGACTTTCCCGGTAAATAAATGTAAATAAATAAACAAATAAGTATGCTTGCGAGTGACAAGAACATGGCTTCAATTGGCTCCAGAGCAAATGTAGACAGTATACAACATGTGACAAACAAAAGCATGCCTAAATACATGGCAGTTAAAGGATTTCCAAAGAAGCCACAAGGTCTTCTAGAAAGTTCCAGAAAAGGTGCAGGCTCTAACGCCAACTCAGTGCAACAGAAATGTGAATCAGCAAAACCCAAATCTAGCTTTATTACTAACTGTCACAATTGTGGTGTGAATCATGAGTTTAAAAGAGAGAAGCACTTAGCATTTGGTCAGCAATGTCACAAGTGTAAAAAATTAAACCATTTCCAAACATTTTGCAAATCAACTAAACCTCACACAGTTGTAAAGAAAGGCTGCACAAAAAAGCAAGTTGATCAAGTAGAGCCAAAAAAAGCAGCTTTCTATGTAAATGGTGTATCAGTGCTTGGTGAAAGAGTTGATGCAGTAAACTTATTAACAAAGAGTGAAGTGTTGTGTACTGTCCAGATGAATGGAAAATCCACAGAGCTCAAAGTAGACACTGGGTCAAAGTGTAATATTATATCAGCAGAAACATTTGCTAGAGTGAGAACTAACAAACAACTCAATGTAACCAGTACTGCAAGACTTGTTGCTATGGAGTTGAAGAAATTCAAACCGAAGATTCTGTGATACTTTCATGCTATCTGGCTGAGAACTGTTACAACTTTTTATTCTACATAGTCCAAAGACCAGTGCACTCTTTATTGGGTCTCAAAGATAGTGTAAGAATGAATCTGCTTTCTTTTGCTAAAGAAGGTCATCATGTGAATGCAGTTCTAAGTTCCAATCTCCCCAAAGCCATTTTCTCAGAGTATTCTGATGTTTTCGATGACAGATTAGGCAAACTTCCAGTTGTGTATTCCATGAAGTTAGACCCAGAGATCACCCAGTAGTCAGACCAGAGAGAAGAGTTCTGATAGCTATGCAAGATAAAGTTGAAGTTCAGTTGGCTAAAATGGTACAACAAGTTATGATTTATCCAGTCACAGACCCAACTGAATGGATGTCGTCCATTGTAGCTGCTCACAAAAAAGGCTCAGATGGAATCAGAATATGCATTGACCCAAGAGATTTGAACAAAACATTAAAAATACTGCATCATCCAATGTGCACAGTTGAAGAAGTTGCAGCTCTAATATTGAATTCCACTGTATTTTCTGTTTTGGATGCAAAGAGTTCATTTTGGCAAGTGTTGCTTGATCAAAAATCCTCATTTCCAACTACTTTGGATACTTCGTTTGGCAGATACAGATTCCTAAGGATACCATTTGGAATAAATTCTGCAAGTGAACTTTTTCAGCATGCAACAGAACAAACTTTTTCGGGTTATCCTTGTGCCATAATAGTAGATGATCTATTGGTTGGAGGCATTGGTGGAGCACAGCATGACAGAAACCTCAAGAAAGTTCTGGACAGAGCATGTGAAGTGAACTTAAAGCTCAATCCTCTAAGGTACAAATTCAGACTTGCATAAGTTATGTATGTAGGACATTTGTTTACAAGTACAGGCTTGAGACCTGACTCGACCAAGTAAACAGCTATTCTAGAAATGTTAGCACCAAATAATGTACAAGGTTTACAACATTTTCTGGGCATGGTCAACTATTTAAGTAAATTTATACCAGACTTCAGTGAGATGACAGCATCTTTAAGAGAGCTAACACACAAAAATGTTGCATGTTCACAGTTAGAACATCACCAGAATGCATTTGAAGACCTGAAGTAGAAAAGTGCAACCCCATCTACATTAAGATATTATGATGTGAAAAAAACAGTTATTCTTTCTTGTGATGCTTCAAAATTTGGCCGAGGCACAGTTATACTTTAAGAGGGCAGACAAGTAGCCTATGCATCTAGAACACTAAGTCAAACTGAGATGCAGTATGCTCAAATTGAGAAAGAGCATTTGGCTATAGTATTTGCATGCTCCAAGTTTCATGATTATATTTATGGTTGAGCTATTCAGATTGAAAATGATCATCAACCTCTACTTACTATTCTAAAGAAGCCCATGCATTCCACTCCAGTGAGATTACAAAGAATGATGCTCAAATTGCAAAAGTACAATTTCAAATTGGTCTACACTAAAGGCAAATTGCTCTATCTGGCTGATACCTTATCCAAATCTCTCAGAAATACAACAGAACAGCTTGATGCAGAGACTTTTGACTTTGATGTGATGTCAGTGCATAATTTTTCCACCACTAGACTTGATGAGTTCAGAGATCACACTCAGACTGATCCAATTGCACAGAAGATCAATCATTATATTAATGTAGGATGGCCGTCAAATTGATCTAGTGTATCACCTGAGTTGCAAGCGCATTTTCCTTACAGAGATGAATTGTTCATGGCATTATTTTCAAAGGTCCTAAAATTGTTGTTCCTGCTTCCTTACAATAAGAATATATTCAGATTTTGCATTGTGGTCACCCAGGGTCCACGTCCACTAAGAGAAGAGTAAAATAATTGGTATTTTGGCCTTCATTATCAAAAGACATTGATAGAGTTCTTTCTTCTTGTTCAGTAGTCAATAGTACTAGACCACATTTGCAAACAGAACCACTCCAGCTAAATCTAATTCCTGACCTACCTTGGTCTACTGCGGCAACTCATATCTTTGAGTGGAGTAATCAACACTACTTAGTTTTGGTAGACTCTTATTCAAACTGGTTTGAGATTGATCTACTACCAAACAACCTCAATTGCTGTTATTAGTAAGTTGAAATGTCATTTCTCAATTCATGGTAGTCCACACAAACTTTTTTTGACAATGGTACTCAATTCACTAGCCATTTGTTTCAGAAATTTGCAAAATAATGGGACTTTGAACATGTCACTAGTAGCCCTGAATATCCTCAATCCAATGGTATAGCTGAATGAGCAGTGCAGCGTGCAAAGTAATTACTTGAAAGGTCAAAGCATAACAATACCAATGTATTCTTGAGTTTGCTTAATCTCAGAAACATACCCAGTAATGATATGCTTTGGTCACCTGCTCAAAGACTACTTTCCAGGCAAACTAGAACTACGCTACCTATTTCTTCAAGTTTCTTGCAGCCTAAATCTAAGAACACTAAAACCATCAAGGCTCAATTGTTTAGGAAGTGTAATATCCAGAAATCCAGTTACAACAGATTGAGCAGTTACTTTGTCTACTGAGGGAAGGAGAGACGGTATGAGTCTGGACTACAAAAGGTTTTGATCAAATAGGAAAGATTGCAGGCATCTGTGGTGAGCCGAGATCCAACTTGGTAAATTCTGAAGGTGTGGAGTATAGGAGGAATCGCAGACATCTTCTTCATGTACCAGAATCATCATCATTGCAGTCACAACATTGCATCTGTGATGCAAACTCTAAATCAAAGAATGAGTCAGACATTGTTTCCAGACCAGAATGTGTTCAAAAGTCAGATTTTTTTCCAGGAAGTGACTCGAACATTCCACAGGTCAACCATTTTGCAGAAACTGTCCCAGTTGCTAAATCTAATTCCCAGTTTTATGTCACACGATATGGAAAAGTTTCTAAGCCTAGTGTGAAATACACAGCAACATGGACTTGATTGTATATACTGTATATATGTGTACTTAATATTGTATAATGCATGTCTTTAGATAATCGGTGATTTCTGTATGCTAAATAATCTCAAGACAAATTGCATGATTCATTTCTCAAAGAGGGAGGATGTGGATCAGAGTGTAACGTGTGTGTGCTATGATTTTAAGAAGTAGGCGAGGCTGTGTGTGCAGTGCCATGCACACATAAATTCCAGACACGTGCAATCCCTAGTGCCGTTTAGTAGAAGCAGCCAGAGAGTGAGCATGCATAATCACAGTTGTTAGTTTGTACATGTTATTTAAGTTAGTCAATAGTCAAAAATAGTAATGTGTTTGTATGAAATAAAGCTGCTTGAACAGAACCCATGAAGACTTGTTTATTTGTGTCCTAACCCAAAAGTGACAGATGATATACGTGCTTCTTCTGAAAACTAACTCTGGGGAACCTGGACAAATTCAAAATAATATGACCCCACAATTATCTGTTATTTTGTAGTCAGATGTATCTAAAATGTGCACAGAAGTGCTGAGTAGTACAGTTCTGAGACAAAAGTTTGGTGTATGTCACCACCATACAGAAAGTCTGTTGTGCCACTCTTACCTGATAACTGTTGGATATAGTTCTGCAGTGAACAGGAAGGCTATGGTGAAGGCTGCCTCAGAGAATCCCTTCCCAATAATAGATGTCACAGAGCGAAGGAGGCCATATTCTGCCAAAGAAAGACGAGTCAGAGTTCAGAAAATGTGGTGTTTAAGATATATATATATATATATATATATATATATATATATATATATATATGTATATACATGCATATAGTTATGCAACTACTCTAAGCACAATTACAGAGATTAAAGTTCCCAAAACAGGCTGCTGATTCTATGGTAATCAACAGTCTTTGAGCTTAGTTGTTAAGGGATTTTCTCAAAGGAACAGTATCAGTTTACACTTGGAGCTTCTCTGCAACACAGAACTCACAGCAGCACAAAACCTCCCTTTTTAAGTTGGCAAGAACTTCTTCCCTTTCTGACAGTCCCAGACAGAGAAAAAAATTCTGCTAGCTTCCAAATTTTATTGTACATAGGTTCATATGTCAGTAGTAGAGTAACTGCTCCTGTGGGTCATTTTAAGCAAAGATAGTTAACTCATTTGATGCTTAAAATTACCCTCTCACATTGGAGTTTAGATTCACCTAACCCTTTCCAATATATATATATATATATATATATATATATATATATATATATATATATATATATATATATATATATATCACTATTTGAATAGACATGAATATTTGGAATGTGCTGGTATCTGTTTTGAAGTATACCACAATTAATAATGATACAATTAGATCAAAACATAGATATGTGGAGGAGACCCATGTGTTGGGATAAAGCATTTAGGAGCTGCCTCTGTCCATTAGTAGTGCAATGAAGGGTACTGGGGATCATTTCCTGTTTCACAATCCATTGATCCAAGTTACTTACTAAAGATGTGGAGTGAGCTCCAGTAAGTACAATCTGTTGCAAAACAATGGCAGTCCCAAAATAATATAAAATGAACCAAATTAATGTGAAGCACTTTTCATTTACTAAAAATAATAAACTTCATCAGATGACAATCTGTTCACATATAAAAGAATATGTGTATGTGGTTTGGATCACAAATTGACTAGATTTTTTTGTGATAGAAGCAGGCTAGATTTAAATAAAGCTTCATGGGTCAGATATAAAATGTTAATGGCTTACATATAACACACAAGACAGGAGTATGATACTAGGGTTCAAATGTACACTTTACTGTTTATAATAACAGTAACAGTAACATTTTTAAGCAAGCAATAATGCCTGACAGGGTGTGTGTGTTAATATGTAATTAACGCCCACCCAAGGGTGTTATGACAATGGGCTCTCTGCAAAATTCTTGTGTTTTACTTGCTTATTTATTTTTTTAAGTACTGTATTTTTTTTATTTAGTTCCTCCGGCTACTGTTTCAAACTTGCTGTAGTATATGTTGATAGTGTTGTAGGAAGCATTTCACATCAAACATATATAAAAAATAATACAGTGCTTAGAAAATCATAAGCAAGTGAAACACAACAATTTTACATACAGCCAATTCTCTCTCCCATACACACAGACACAGTCTCTTCTGCTTTCACACACATACATATACACACACACTCTCCAGCTGCTTTCAATACACACATTCAGTCTCACTCTCTCTCGATCTCTCTCACAAGCAGTCTCCACTGCTTACATACATGCATTCACTCACACATCGCTCTCACTTTCTGTCTCATTCTCTCGATCTTTCTCTCTCTCTCATACACACACACACACACACACACACACACACACACACACACACACACACACACACACACACGCGCACGCACACACACACACACACATATACACACACAGTCTCTCTGCTTTCATGCACACATTCACTCACACATGCAGACAGAAACATAAACACACACTTTTCTATTTTGCTCGACAGATCACTCCCTCTCTCTCTTTCTTACTTTCATATACACATACACTCAAACACACTTTAATTTTTTTCTTTTTTCATTTTAAACGCTGCTTAGTGAGTGTAAAATAACAGTTCACTCACTGTCACTTTCACTGGCATGCACATATACACTCAAACACAGACAGAAACCACAAACACACACACACACACACACACACACACACACACACACACACACACACACACACACACACACACACACACACACACACACCTTTTTGTTGTCTTCTCTTCATATTTTACACTCGCTAAAAAGCAAAAGAGCTGTTTAGCGAGAGTAAAATAATAGCAGCCATTCCGTTTTCTCAGTCCGAGCTCCACAGCAGCTTCATATCCCGCCATAAAGTGGTGGACTCGTTTTTAGTGGGCATTACTTGTAATACCGTGCTGTAAGGAAAAAATATTAAACAGGAAGTAAAACCACTATATACAAAAATATTAAAGATGATGGTTGTATTTTGGAGTTATTTAATCTGTGTTAAATTTGCATGGAACAGAAAATAAATGATATATTCTCACAGTATACATAATCTTTGAGATATGCTGGCCTCCTTGTTACTGTATTGGACGTCCTGGACTTTTTTTGTTTGTCAATATCTGAGGGGACATGAATATATTATTGGTTGTGGGTGCCATTTCACTAAATGGTATGTAGGGCAGACTAAAAGGAAAGTGAATATTTGTGTCATGGAACATTAAGGAGACATCAGAAATTGTAATTTAAACAGCCCTGTAGCAAAACACTTTCATAAGGTTCATCATGCTTCAGATTTTTTTTTCTTCAGTATCTTAGCCAAGGCTCATATGTACAGAGCGGGAGTTTTGCCAGAAAATTAACTGAACTAGAAAGTATAAGACATTATGTCCTAGGGTTTAAACTTGGAGGTCAGTTTATATTTTTAATATTTGTGCTATATTCATTAAGTCAATGTATTGTTTCCTAAAATGCAATTCTTTTCTAAAAATGCATTTTTAAGGTATTTATTTTTATTTATTAACATTTGTATACCAGAATTGTCTGACTGGACACAAGGTGTCCTTTTTCAGCGGGGTCCTGGGGAGAAAAGCTCCACAAGGTTACATAGTAATTTTGTGAAATTAGTTAAAGTTTAACAATTTTTATCAATAATTAAAAAAGATTAACCAAATTTTAAAAAGTTTAACATGTTATTTAGAGGGAATCTGTTACAAGATATGTAGGTGAGCCTAAGTACAGTATATATACAAACAACTTCATAGAAGAAAAAATATGATAGATAATTACATTGAGTTCTATCTGCATAGGGTAGAGTGTAAGTATTTTTTTACAAATGTTTAAAAATGTATTTAATAATGTTTATTAAAGTAAAGGTCATGTAAGAATGAATTTATTGGATGAAATGTCATTTATTCTTTACGGATATTGCACATTGGGTATGTGAACATTTTTTTCAGGGTTGTGAATGGTTTAATTGTTTAATTAACTGATTATTAACTGTGTTCAACCTCTATAAAAATACTTGCTTTGTGAATGTATTTTATCCTTTGAAGGTGATTGGCAGAAGTACCAGATGTATTTGGTATTAAATCAAGGTGATTGAACAGCTTGGATCATTTTTGTTTTTGTTCTTCCATACAAATCAGCTCTGATATGTGCTCAGGTACTGCTGTATTGCTGCCTGCGTTTGCTTGATATACCAAACAGCTGTTCTGCAAGAAAGTTTTTATTTTTGTCAAACAAACTTGGAAGAAGGTGCACTATGCTAAGCATCTCTTAAACATGGGTAACAGTCTTTTCATGTTTGCCTGTTGCTAAGCTTTGCTTAAATATGGGTTATGCGAGTTTGTATGATGCTAAGTGACGCGGTGCAATTTTGAAGGTTACAGTGTGATGGGCAATGGTGGGAATGCAGCCTATTTAAAGGCCATTGGTGGGAATTTCACATTATACCTTGGAGCCTGACCTTAACTGTGGATGTCTGCTGTCTTGGGGGAAGGTGTACGCTTTAGGGCACAATGGTGGGGTATGCAGGACTCTAGGGTTTTCATTGGACTCCTGGTAGAACATTATGGACCTCACCTGCAGTAAGGTGACTGACAGGGATCAGAGTGTAAGTCTGAGGCCTGGGATAGTTTGGCCAGGGACATAACCAGTGCAACTGGTATCCCTCACACTGGGTAGCAGTATTGTCACCATTATGATGTTCTCTATCAAAGGAAGAGGGAAACCTTGGATCAATGGATCCAATAGGCATGGGCGGGAAGCACACCACAGATATGTAAGTATGTTTTCTAGTAATTTCTAAATATAAAAGCTGAATCTGTACAAAACTGGTATGCATAATGGTTTCCTTCTCTTACCATAGCTGCAGAAGAGAGGGCTTGCAACATCTGGTTCCATGCATGATGTTTAGCCAGGATGAGGCATGTAAGAGTAATACATTAATGCATAACTTAATAATAAAATAAAGTAAATACAGATACTGCAGTCTTTACAGTCATGTATGAAATACCTGGGACAGCAATATACTTTCATTAATATGTCAGTGCATATCTGAAATGGTAAAGCAAGTAAGCATGTAGTACTGTGTAGCATAGCTTCCAACCATTAGTTAATGTGCTATACCCAGATTAACAGTCAATGTTGTGATATACTCACTGTCTGAAATATGCTGTAGCTTGCAGTCAATAAATGAACAGGGTAAACATGTAAGTTTACAAAAGTCCTAGACAGCTATCCATGTGTGTAAATGCAAGATCTGAAATAACATGAATCAATAAAGTATAAAAGGAGATGGTGCTCTTATAATTTATTTTTTAAAATAAAATGTTCAGTATTCCTATAGTCACTGTTTGTGGGTTCTAATCCCACACCAGCCAACTGAGAAATTGTGTAGTTTTCAATACTCTTTTAGCATTTCATAAATAAAACATAACCATTCTTGCAAAGACCTGTGCCATGACTGTCCATCTGTCAATTGTAATCAGTGTACACGAACATACCTCTCAGCTGTCATGATTTTTTGCAGAATGTACTGAATATTGCCCCATATGTTTAGTCTGTTTGGTATATGATCTTGTTTAACTGGCCAGCCTCTGCCACATTGCTGAGGATTAATGTAAAAAAAAAATGCCAGTCCTCTGATTTGCAGGTATATGACATCACTCAAAATGCAATTTAATGGCAATGCTGTTATTAAAACACCTTACTACTATTGTAAGAGCACACTATGTAAGAATGTTCCCTGTTGTTTTGTCTTTGTACCACCATTATGTATGTCTTGGCCCATAATGCCCCATGCTAAGAGGTTGACAAGTATGTATGTGGAACATCATATGTGCAATAAAAGGAGCACTGAATGATTGCTGGAATCAATATGACCTGAAGTATAGAGTGTGTGTGTAAGGAACAGGGTAGTATTTCAAATAAATGTCATAGCAGTCAGTGGTCTCACAAGTAAAATCTAACATATCCAGAAGTATGTAGTTGTAGTATGTTTAGTTATATTATCTGTGAAGTGACTAATGTCCTTTTTTGTCTCACCCCACCCCCTCTTTGTTTATATAATCAATATATTTACTATTATCATTTATTATCATATTATTTGTTATTACCTCTTATGTTGGCCTTATGTATAATTTAATATTGCTTTGCCATTAAAAAAAACTTTTGTTTACATTATTTATTGTTGCATTCCTCATTATATTATTTTCAGTTTGTTTCCATTACTCATTATTGGTTTCTCTTATTTTTTTTAATTACATTTGTTTGGGTTATGTTTATTTTTCCTTTATGTTTATATTTTATTTACCACAGCATGACAAGGTAAGCTGGTTCCTGGTGATCCACCTACCTTGGCTTCCCCAGCTGAGGCACCAGGGCCCAGCATGTCTGGGCTGCAGCCTTGTGCAGTCCCTCTACTGCCCCTGCACTACCTGGTTCATCAGGTCGTTCCACCCCACAGGCTGGGAGTGTGTCTCCCTCTGGGAATGGAGGTGGAGGGGATGCATTTGTCACCCGTGATCAACTGCCAAGCATGGTGAATAGGGTTGTGCACCAAACTGTTGGTGCACGCCTATGCCAGATGGAGTGCATGCTGTCTATCCTGGTGGGGCAGCCTCACCCCAGGTGCTGGTGTCAGCCACTGCCTCCAGAGGAGCAGTGAAGGTGCAGTGCTGACAGTCCCAAGGGTGAGAACTTGAGTCATACTGCTACTGTGTTTGACATTCATGGGACTGGGATTTCACACCACCCTCCCTAACCAAGGTATTCACCTCCATCTTGTGTCACACACCAACCCTGTCTGATGTCTTGTCTATATGCAATGCATCCTCACTGTCCCAACTTACCTTTCCCACACATACCTATGCCCCTTCCCCAACATTCCACTCTCACATTAAAAAAAAGGGCAAGCCCCCCCCCCCAAAAAAAAAATATCATCCCATACATAGCTCTCCATTTTGCACACATGTCTACTGGGCACACTTAATTTGGTCCAATTGGCTTGAAAATTCACTTATGTTGTCATCATCCCTCTCTCTGGGGGTGACAGTCCAAATTCAGCTAAAAATCTTTTCAAGTGCAGAGTTATTGCTATTGAAGGAATTGATAGCTGTAGTTCTTTCGACACCCTTCCTGTACATTCCTACATGCCTTTCACTATGTTTTCCCACTGTTTGCACCCCATTTCACCACTGTCCTATCTCCCCAATTTTCTTTTCTTTAAAGCATTATTGAGTGCTAAGCTATGCTAAATGGCAATATATTACTACATGTATTTGAAAGCATACTAATCACGTTCAAAAGGTACACCTGCACCTTACTTTGAACCCAGTACCATTTCACTTGAACAACAGTGCATCAACCCACCAAGCTACACAGCCTGTTAATTAGCACAGGTGCTTTCAGCAAAACATAGTAATTGTCATTTTCTCATCAATAAGTGTGTTTATGTGATGCTGCAGATTGCACTGCATTGCCCAGCAATTCTGTGAAAAGATTAATGGAAAAATAGGAACTTAACTGAGATTCCGGTAGAGAAATACATCACTATAAAGCCATACACATAATAATAGATGCAAGTGAGGTATGTAACAGCAGTTAAGTGAGCAATTATATGTACAACAGGTACACATACACCTGCTATAACAGTAACTTTGCAGCTCAATCTGTTAAACGCTTTGAAAACATTAATTTTTGGTCCACATGGTCCTGGGTTCAACTACAGCTGTGTCTAGCATTTAGAATACCTATATGTGTAAATATCCATTATAAACTGTGATATATATTACTGTCTCATCTCCTATTTATCCACCCAAAACAGTACAGATGGAGTGTCTGCTTCTAAATAATGGAAGTCAAAGTCCTACAAATAGGACTGCATTTTAACCATCCCTATTAGAACCATAGAAAGTGTATAGAATGTCAGGTTATGCATTAGCATGAATTAGCAGAGGATTTTGAACTATGTAATTCACTTGTGGCCCAGTATTATCAGAATGCAGTCCACAGTGATTTGCTACAGATATTACAGACACCCACAGCTGTGCAAGAAAATAGATATATGGAGGTCTTGCTAGAAGCAAAGGTTGCCAGCATACATGTTACAGATGACTACCATGGCATAACATATGACATGTACCTTAAACACATATCTTAATTTCCAGTGGGAAGCATACCCTCAATGTGGCTTTGGCTGTACACCAAGGCTGCCACAGGTCCCACAGTTACTCTTAGGTGTTGTTGTCCTGCACAGTCATCAGCCTCTCTGCCTATGCCTATTGCCTGCAATAGCAGCTTCAGCCTGTAGCACACACATCTGTATGTAAAAAGTAGCTGCCACTATCTGTGCTGATGTATCCCTACCCCACTAATTTCTACCCCAACATATGAGAAAGGGGATGGATTCTACATTGAGGCCTTATATCTTGTTGAGCAGTTGCATGGGATTGGCTGGTTAAATTGCAAATCAGCTGTGTAGGCTGCATGTAGCATTTCTGAACCTCAAATTGGTTCAGAGGCAATCACCTGATAATGAAAACCATCTTAAAAAGGCAAACTTCTAGCTAGGCAAACCAGTGTGTATGAGAGTTGCTTCACATCTCTAACTCATTGACACATTACTTGTGTAGCAGTATCTTTCAACAGAGGAGTATTGTACTCCATCAGGTATGTAACCATTTTGTTTCCAAGATGATGCATATGTTTGAATATACTTAGGGAGAATGGGGATGACATCAGTAAGCCTTTGTTACAACTGTACTGATGACATGGTATTGATCTCCAGCCATGTTACACGTACAGAGGATGTGGAATACAGCAAGGGTATAATGTGTGATAACTAGGTACACAGGTCTCCTGGCTACTTCCTTTGACAGCAGTTGTAATAGTACACTGCTATTTTGTTGTCACTGTTGTTTATACATATTATATGCGGGGTGATTGTCCTGCTATGGGGCATACTACAATCGAATCCTGTGTTGGGTGTGTGATCATACATGAGTATCTGTCAGAGCACAGACAGGAATAGGTCACTATTGCTACTATCCTAGTTGCTTCCACACCCTTTGTATGTTTAGCACACTGTTGAATATGAGATGTGTTATTAAGTAGTGAATTCTGATAGCCTTCCTTCATTGCTGTATCTCTACATACTGTACTCCTACATATGCAATCCTGGCATGTGTTCTCATATATTTGCATTTCAGGAAACATTATGCATGCACGACGCAGGGCACCAACTACTGATGCAGAGAATGAACCCATCATTGAGGCTCTGCATCAACATTACCAGGTCCTGCTGTCGAGATGGAGAGCAAATAGGTCAGAGCGTGCAGCCCTGTGGGATGAACTAGTCAACAACTGTACAGATATTTCCTGAATGTCCATAGTTTA
Organism: Protopterus annectens; assembly: GCF_019279795.1. NCBI lineage: Eukaryota > Metazoa > Chordata > Ceratodontiformes > Protopteridae > Protopterus > Protopterus annectens. Next base: position 408,914,402 of record NC_056725.1, read on the forward strand.
GACTCATATCTCTGCATTGTAGGTTTGATCATAGTGATTGACTTGACAGTAGTGTCAGGACATTACAGATTGCCATAACTGTCAGCTGTGCAGATTTTTGCAGAATATCAGCAGTGTACATAATTTATGTTTTTCTCATAAGATTCTTCTTTAATGAATACTTCTTTCCAAATAATTTCAGATTGGGGTTAGAAAATAATGTCTTCATGTCCTATTATGTGAGGTAGGGAGGTATACAAGTTTGCAATAGTGACAGCAGCGTACACAGCTTAATATATATTGCACCATATTACTGCAGAGCATAGTAGTGCGGGTATTAATGTGATGCTTTTGTATCACAGGTGACCTGGGAGCTTGGTCTTTGTCCCTTTCACAACTTGATGTCAGAGTCTCTTCAGACTCTGATGATGATAGTGGCCAAACAGAGGCACAGCTTGGGGTTGCAGGGGATGATTTTGACATACAAGTGGACATCCATCATCTGCCTTCATTATCACCTTACACAGCCAGTATGCCTACACATACCCAGTCGGTTGAGGCCACAGATATTGGACAGTTGGATGGTGGGGACATTGAACAAGGAAGTGTGGGTACTGTGACTTCAGTGACTGTCAGCACAGGTCATAGCCAAACTGTTGGCAAGGTTCCACACAGGTGGAGTGATAGGGATGCTTGTAGGAGGCCTGCTGTCCTTCCACCACCTGTCACAGGTGTCTCATCACCTGTCACTCAGTGTATGTTTAGGGCTGTCATGGAGGGACAGGCGTGTTCAGAAAGGAACACCCGATGAATGCTCAGGGTTATGGATGCAGTACAGTCTGACATCCATGACTGCCTCCACTGTGTTGCTAATACCCTGGATCACTTGACTGGCACAGTGGAAAGAGGTAGGTCTGAGATAGATTGCACACTATCAGTCTTGGAATGCACATTGTCTGTAATGAAACGTCTCACTGGAGTTGAGCATCGGCCTCGTGGGCATAGGTCAGCAACTACATCTGCTGAGAGTCAACATGGCCTTGCACAATCATGGTCCTATAGTGGCAGTACATACAATGCTCCAGAGGGGGGTGTGCTTCCACACCAAGATGTAGCAGTCCATGGGCTCATGGTTTTGGACATTCCCATGGAGTCCACATTCCCAGCAGACATCAGTCAACCTCTGGTAGTAGCACAGCATCTGTATTTGGGTGTGGAGGTGCCAGTGTAACTCTTGGCAGAGCCAGTTCTCATGTTCGGGGGCAGAGACAATGAACTGTCAGCTCTATATGCACAGCTTACAGCTGTCCAACATACAGACACATAGGGCTAGCACTGAGCTTGACTGCGTTCATGCAAACACTCATACACCACTGTCACATTGAGGGCACCTACAGACACACATGCAACATTTCCATGGTCCATCTTGTTTGCTTCCCTTCCTGACTCACACACACACTTGCCAACCTTTTGGGTCAGCCTATGCCTCCTGCACCCCCACACAACACCCTGCGCAAATGATGATATCTGTGCCATCTTTCTCATGGATGCAGGGAAATAAAGCTATGTGTCTGATGCACAGAGTAGCTATTTACATTAGTATGGCTTTCTGTCATCCATTGGTGCTTTTGACATGCTACTTGTACTGGTCATTTACAGATACTGTACTTTGCCATTTAGACTGTGGATAGCATAATAATTTGTGTCAGTTACAATGGATGCTGTTGTAAGGGCTGTGGAGTCACACAGTGACATGTTTCTCATGGAAATGCTTATGTTTTACTTTCAGGATTCTGGAGTACATACCTATGGGTACACATCTATAATAAACCCATCAACATCAGAGCACAGGAGTGAATGCCAGCACAGCTGACAACTGTCATCAGAAAGGTAATATAGTATAGGATCATAGGTTAATATGTTCATAGGTGTTTACTAGGCTAATGAACACAAGGGCTTCTTTAAGCCTAGCCATGTGTCCCACATTCCTGAAAAGGTATGATACCTTTGATAAGCGTAAGCAGGGCTTGGGAGATGAAACATTTACAAGAAGGGGCCTAGGAGATTAATTGCTTGCAGTTTGCATATGTCCATTAGAGACATAGGTCCTAAACCATGGATGAATGTCCTGTTCACCATCCAATTATCTAACTTACAACTGATGTGTGTTACGGCATAACTCTACTTCACATGGATGAGCAGCCTGTTCCATATAAGGTGCACTCTCTGGGATACATACCTGTCTTTCCAGTACATCCTATTTATACCACAGGCAAGGTGTAGGTCTGTAGAATAGGTAACCCTGGGGGTGTTTGTTTCATGGATATGCAGGAGGTACAGAGTGGGATCAGGCAATGTCCTATATGCCAGGCATACATCTCCCATCAAAAGCATGTAGGAGACAGAATACAGAGATAGGGCCTTAATGCGGTCTGTTTTGCTATAGGGCATGACCTCTGTGGATGTTACACTTGTGAGATATGCCTGGTTAGGTACATACCGAAGGGGGCACTGCACTCAATGATAGGGCTGATGAATTCTAAATACAATGGAATTATGACTTCCTTGGACTTAGATGCCATACCTTTGTTTACAAGTTGCACAACATGTAATGACTTTCTTAATACTGTAGACACATGACAGTCAAAGGCTAGATTACTATCTATGTGTTTCCCTAAGTCCCTGACTACTAGGTCAACTGTTAGAGGTATGCTGTCAATATGATAGTTACCAGGGGTGGCTGACTTCCCAAAGGACAGTATTGTGCATATCTTGACACTTAGTGTTAGTCCATGGCTCTGACACCAGTTGTATGTCTATGTAAGCCTCTCCTGGGTAACATTTATGTCAGTGTGGGATTCAATGACAGCTCTTAATTTGCAATCATCTGCAAAATGAGTCAGCCAGAAACCACTGACAGTGGCCTTGACTGCAGAGAAGTAAATGCCAAAAATGAGCAGTCCAAGTATTGATACGTGAGGGAGTCCACTTGCGAATGGCCTCTTTGTAGATGTGGATTCCTCGATGCTAACTTCCTGGGTCCTGTCTGTGAGCCATTTGGCTATCCAACGGCTGACATACTAGTTTGTACCTAGTCTCTTGAGTTTGTCAGCAATGTCTGATGGGAGTATAGTCCTAATGCCTTGTCAGGTCAAGGTAGGTAGTGTGAACCATTATTCCCTCATACATTGGTTTGGTTGCCTTCTCAAAGAAGTCCACCAGGTTGGGTAGGCATGCTCTGCCCTTAATGAAGCCAAACTGGGTTGGGTCCAGTGTTTGGAGGTGTATTACATCTCTACTGATCATTTCTATGATAATTCTTATCCTGGCTTTGCATATCAGACTAGTGAGACTTCTGGGTCTGTAGTTTCCAGGGTCTGTAGATGGCCCACCTTTGTGCAGAGGGATGACTGCTGTTGTTCTCCATTCATGAGGCATGACGCCTGTTTGGAAGCTACACTTAAATAGTAATTCCAGAGGCCCTGATAGGTCATGTTTCATGCTATTTAGAAGGCATTCTGGGATATTGTCTGGGCACATTGATGCAGTCTTCTTGGTCTTAGAGAGAGCATTAAGGACCTGTTCTCTAGTGATAGTAGGGGGACTTATATTTGATGGTATCTTCTGAGTGAAGGTTGAGGGGGAGAGAAGAGTAAACATGGGGCTGAAGTTATCAGCCAGGGGGGTTTCTATATCTTCTGGCTCATTATAGGTGGCTCCATTTACAATGAGATTTGCACACAATTGTAGACTGCCTTTGAGGTTGTGGACATAGTTAAAGTATGCTCCGTTCTTGTCTTTGGCCTTGTAGCCTGAACTTACCTCACATTTGGCTTTGGTACATTTTATTTGTCCCCTGACTGTTTTGTTTAGTTTGATGACAGTGCTTTTATCCTGCTGTGCGCTGCACCTCCTAAGTTCTTGCCATGAGTTTCTTCCTTCTGTTATATGGCCTATTGATCCTGTGATCCACCAGGGTGGCTTGATTTTGAGTTAATACTGTACTTCTCCCTGGTGGGTACAGCTGCCTCTATTCAGCTATTAACATGCTTGTACAGGGTTTCTGTGAACACTCCTACATAGGCTGCAGTAATCTTATTGTTTATGGGGATTGAAATTTTGTTGGGTTATCACATAATAGCTGGAGGTTAACCCTAGTGTAGTGTCTAAATATTTCATGTTTAGCTGGGGGTCCATGTCTTATTTTTATTTCAAAGGATACCACCTTGTGATCGGACATTACCAGGGAAGGAATTACAGTAGAGGGTGTGCATGACTCTCATATTAGTGAGGACCAGATCCAGTATGGTTGCACCCCTGGTTGGTGTATTGGCTGTCCAGTCCAGAAATTTTGTGATTACAAAAGTCAAGAATCTCTGTGCCTATATGTTTGGTGTCATAAAGGATTCCCAGTTAACAGTGGGGGTAATTAAAGTCAACCGTGAATATGGCATAGGGTTTAATGGTTATTGCTTCTAATCATTTTAAATACATGGTATGTGTTTCCTGGGTCATAGAGGGGGCATACAGCTTGCATGGAATTATGACTGGATTTTGCCTATGGTGATTTAAACATGGAGCAGCTCAAGTGCATTGTCCTGTTTGACCAGCCTTAAAGTATATGTAGTTTTGGTGCACATAGAGACACCTCCACCTTTAGTCCCTACCTGTGAAGTAGCTGGTCTAAATGTGTGGAAGACATATTAACCTCACTGTGTTGGTGTGCTCTCTGTGGATTTAAGACATGTGTCATTGACTGCACAGATGTCAGCCAGTCTCTAGAGAGATAACATCTTCAAAGGAGTGGATTATTTTGTTTATACCCCTAGCATTTAGCAGTAATACCTTCATATTTTCTTGTGTTTTACTTGTTATGTTGGAAGTATTTTCAGATTGGTAGTGCCTACAAAAGGCACTCTGGGGGTAGACAGTTTTAGCTAATATTCTAAAGCCTAGAGGGGAGAGGAGCAGGTCATCCATGCCAAAGCAGCCTGATTTGTTTAACATCTCCTTCCATGCTGACAAATGTTGCACCCCCCCCCCCTTAGAGTGACACCAGAAACTAAGCCAATTATTAACATCAATGATCTTTGTTCATATTGTAGCATCATCCTTGGAGAAGGTGAAATACTGCTCAACGCTAGGCTCACACCAGCCTGGGACACATATTCTGAATGTACAAATATGTCTTTCTAAGTATAGCCTAGGGAGGTTTGTCTCAGGTCATGTACTCCCACATGGACTATGATTGGGTCATATCATAGGATCACAGGAAGTTAGTAGGCTAATGGCCCTAGAGCCCTTATAAGTCTAGCCATTTTCTACCCATATTTCCATAATCAGCACCAACTGCCCCTATCCAAGAGGGACACAGGTGGAATCCCCATGGTGAATTAACGGTGACACATCCAATAGTCCACATTGTGTTTGAAGATGGCCAATGAGGTGCTCTATTTGACATGAAGTGGTAGTCCATTACAAAGGTGTGATAACCTCTGGGAGACAAATTTGTCCCTCCAGTATGTTATATAAATGTCACATACCAGGTTAAGGTCTTTAGAGTGAATAACCCATGTACCATTTCATTTTCAGATATGCAGCATTTCCAATAAAGCAAGGTCAAAGATTGCATTGCATGCAAGGTATAGATCACCTCTGAGTAGTCTGTATGAAACAGAATTAAGTGACAGTGATCTTAGATTATCCACATAGAAGAGATGCTGACGACCATGCATTACACATGAGAGGAACCTTTGTGGTCTCTCCATTTGCTGCAGGTGCTTAGAAAGATGCATATCAAATGGGGTGTTGTATTGCATTATTGGCCTGATGAGGGGAGGACACACAGAGTTATAACTTCTTCTTTTCTGGATGCAATGCCCTTAATTATGAGATGAGCAATATAGAATGCTTTTCTTACCACTGTGGAGACATGGTGATAAAAGGTAAGGTTGCTGTCAACCTGTGTGACCAGGTCTCTCACCACTGAGTTTGTACTTAGGGTGTTGTTATTGATATAGTAGTTTGCAGGAACATCACAGTTACTGGGAGGAATGATAATACAATTGTTTGCTTGGAGGTTAAGGCTATGATTTTGGCAACAATCATAAGTTTGTGTAAGACCCTCTTGTAGGATGGTGACATCGTTTGGACATTCTATGAGCACACCCAGCTTGCAGTCATCAGCAAACTTTGTTACTCACAGACCATTAGTTTCAGCTTGTACTTTGGAGAACTAGATTCCAAACAGTAGAGGTCCCAGGACATATCCCAGTGGAACACCATTGGTTACAGGTTTGCTGTTTGTGGTGGAATCCCCTATTTTGACTATAGGTGTTTAATCAGTGAGACAGTTAGTGACCCATTTAATGATATAAGGGTTGATACCTAGCTGTGTGAGTTTGTCAATGATGTATGTGTGAGGGATAGTGTCAATTGCCTTGGCTAAGTCTAGGTAGCCTGTATGCACAGATTTCCCCTCATCCAGGGCCTTGGTGACTGTGTCAGAGAAGTCCACAAGGTTTAACAGGCATGCTTTCCCTCTGACAAATCAAAACTGAGTAGGGTCAAGTGTTTTTAGTGTACCTATATCTTTGTTGATAATGTCCATGATGATTCACTCCATGGCCTTGCAGATAAGGCTAGGCATGCTAATAGGTGTATAGTTCCGGGGTAAGTGGAAGTACCACCTTTGTGAAATGTAATAACTGCAGCCCTTTTTTATTCAGTTGGGATGAAGCCAGTGTTTACACTATGATTAAAAGAGTACCCGATGGTGCTGCTAATTCTTGTTGGAGCCCATGTAGGATGCAGTCTGGGATGTTATCATGTCCCATAGATGCTGTGTTTTTGGCCTTACAGAGGACGCTTATGGCCTGCTCTTTAGAGATACAAGGGAGGGGAAAGGTGGTAGGGATGTCAAGGGGTCCATGTGGCAGGGATAGAAGAGTGAAGTTTCACAGGACCTATTACTGGATAATAGGTTAGCTATGTCCACAGGCTCAGTATATGTGGTATCATTAACTACAAGTTCATCACAAATCGGGGCCCTTCTTTTTAGGTTACGGATGTAACTAAAAGATGCCTTATGGTTGTCCTTAATTGAGGAAGCAAATTTTGATCTGTAGTTTGCTTTGTAGGACTTTGGGTCCATGTTAAATGGACAAAAAGCCACATAAACGAAGACCAGTTCATAGAGACGAAATCGCCGATGACGAAAATGCCCGGCAATGGTGAGTAGCGAGGAATGGGATGTATTCCCATTCTCACAAAGTGGTGCAATCTGGGAGTTAGAATATTTAAGTAGGGGGGGTGTGGGGGCACAACCCCTAACATGGGGGGGTGCAGGGAGGCTTGCCCCCCTGCTATACAGGTATTTGTAATTGTGTTTAGGTGTTTTACGAACACGGAAATCGGTTCTGTGCCATAATTTGTGGACTTAATCTTTGTCAGGCATTTTCATTGTCAGCGTTCTCATCTCGGTGAACTGATCTTCATTTATGTGGCTTTTCGTCCATTTTACATGGACCCAGGACTTCACGGGGAGTCATATTTGCTTGTTTAAGCTGAGGGGGGAGCTTTTCTAGTTTAGGGCTCACTCCCCCTTTCTCTTACACTGCAATTTCTTCCTCTTAATGTAAAGCCTGTTAATGCCAGTTGACCACCAGTCAGATTTGCTCTTCCTTGAGGAGCTTGTTTTGGTCCTATCAGATAAAGCAGAGTCAATGCACTTATACAGGTGTTTATATAAAGCATTATTGTAGAACTTGGCATACTCCTGTAAGAGGTAATAATCTGCTTTAGAGAAGTGTTTCAGTTTATTTGCTGATGTGGGGTGTCGGTGTGATAGTTACTTTAAATGAGACTGATTTGTAGTAAGATCTCACTAGGGAAGACCTCACAGTGGTGGGTGCTACAGTGGTCCCCCATATTGGTAAGCACCAGATCCAGGATGTTGGCACCCCTTGTAGGGGTGTCAACCCGCAGGTCCAGTGCATTGAAGTTAAAGTCAGGGAACCTTTTGGGCAAGTGAGTTACAGCACAAGTAGTTTACTCAGTCAATGGATTGTTAAAGTCACCCAAAGCCAGGGTGTTCAGATGTATCTTGATAGACTCACATAGATCCAAACATGCAGAGTGGTTATCCTAATTCACAGAGGTGGTCCTGTAGCTGGCAATGAGTTCAATATGTGTCCTGACAACAGTTAATTATACCTGAAGTATCTCCAGGAAATCCTACTCTTTAACCAATCTGGAGGTGCATTTATCTGTAATGAATATAGATACACCACCTCCTTTAGTTTTCATGACTTCAGTTTGTGGTTTGAATATGTGGAGTAAGGTGTAGCCCGATATGGTTGGGGTGCTATCCACAGCTGTGAACCAGGTCTCTGTGACTGCACAAATATGTAAGTCCTCCAAGGCGAGGACTACTTTCAGTAAATGCAGTTTCATGTTAAGACTCCTAGTGTTTAGTAGCATAACACTGAAGTTGTTTTCATATGGAGTTTTCACATATGACATTTTCTCCTTGAGATACTGCCTAAAAAGTTCACTATGGGGGTGACAGGAGCTGTGGCCAGCAGCAGAAATCTCAGGGGTGACAAATGAAGACCAATTCCAGCAAAGCACTGAAGTCTGTCGATTATGTTATCCCAAGCTGACAGATACTGTATACCCTTAGAATGACAATGGAAACTAAGCTAATTATTGAGGTCAATCATTTTCTGTTTGGATTGAGGCATCATCCTAGGTGAAGGTAAGATGCTGCTTAAGGCTAGGGATGTACCTGCCTGAGACACACAGTCCGAGAGTTCAGTCATGTCTCCCTTCATATAGTCCAGAGAGGTAGGTCTCAAGTCATTCACACCAACAATGACTATGACAGAGTCACAACAGTACCTGTTTTTGGGATGCATGAGTACATGTGTGATATGATGGATCCTGGCACCTGAAAGACAGATGACCATGACCTTCTCCTTATCCAGCCTGGTGAGAGGGACATCTCTGTGTCTCACAATGGAATCACCTATGGAAAATACATTTTTTGTATTGTTTTGCCTTAAGGCCTTAACTGGTGCTAGGGCTATTATGTGCGTTGTGTTCTGCAATGGACATATTATGTGTAGTGTGTTTGTGTTATGTTTTGGGGATCTCTGGTGTTTATGTATGTTTTTGGTGATGACCTCTGCATATGTGGGTATGTGTGATGTGGAGTTGGATGACATGGGAGGTGAGGTGTGTATAGTGACAACCTGTTCTTTGTCATATGTACTGACCGGTGTGTGAGAACACATGTATTCAAGGCTGGTAATGTAGTTGCATCTCTGACATGTTGAGTTTGTGTTACTTGTGGTCCAATGACCTGAGTGCATGCATAATGTGGAAGATCCTAGCCCCAGACAGGCATCTGACCATGCATGTCTCGTTACTCAACTTGATGAGAAGGACATCAGTGTGTTTCATGAAGGAGTATACAATGACTAGAATGTGGGACTGTGTTGTTCATAGGTTGGTACTAGGCTATCGGCCCTAGGGCCTATACAAGCCTAGCCATAACAATTCCCTGGCTATTTCTTCCCACACTATTTACTTTCCTGGACCCCTGTCTAGCAGGGTGACTGATGTGATCCCCGGGGTGAATTTCCTTTCTCCCATCCAATCATCTAGGTTCCTTTTGAAGAGGGCCAAAGAGGTGCTCTGCTTGACATGTATGGGCAGTCTATTTCAGAGTCTGGGGAGTCTCTGGGTCAGGAACCTATCCCTCCAGCATGTTCTGTTTACTGTGATGACAAGATTTAGATCCCTGGAGCATGTGGATCTGAGGGATTGGGATTTCTTCAAGTGTAGCATGTCCAACAGCTCTGGGTTTGACATGGCCTTGTATGTTAAGCAGAGATCGCCTCAGAGTAGATGATATGTGACAGAGTATAGCTGGAGTTTTTTAAGGCGGTCAGCATATGGTATCTGCTTTAGCCCTGTGATTCTTTTAGTGAGGTAATTCTGTGGCCTTTCCAGTTGTTGCAGATGTCTTGAGAGGTACATACCAAATGGGGCATTGTATTCTATAATGGGTCTAATGAGGGATGATTACAGTGGGACAATGACTTCCTTTTTTCTTGATGAAAAGCCCTTAGTGATGAGGTGTGCCACATAGATGGATTTCCTGACTGTTGTGGCGATGTGGTTATTGAAGATGAGACCACTGTCCACTTGTGTCCCTAAGTCTTATCACACTTTATGTGTTTAGTGTACTACCACCTATGTGGTAATTCTGGGTACATGTTTTTTTTTCCCAAAGGAGATAACTGTACATTTCTTGGCATTTAGAAAATATACATACATTTGTTTTTTCTTTGAATAAATGTAATGGTTATTTTAGAATCTACCTGGAACTATTACTCCTGTGCATCTTAATTGTAGGACACATATACATATTTTTTTAAAACTTAATTGTCTAATTAAGCACTAATTATTTAATTTTGGCGCCTTTTTATTATATAAAAATATGTGGATTTTGTTATCTGATTGTTCTGAAGAAGGCTAACTATTGTAAGCCAAAAAGCGCTTTGACAATTTGTTAATAAAAGGTTCGTTTTTCAGGTTGGACGTGGTTTTGTTTTCAGTGTTACTAGTTTGTGTCTGTGGAGTTTATCTAATTTCTTGGCATTGAGCTTGAACCCATGGCTCTGGCACCAAGCATCTGTTTCTGTAAGGCCCTTTTTTAGAGTATCCACATCATTTGGGGATTCAATAATGGCTCCCAGTTTGCAGTCATCTGCAAACTTTGTTAGCCAGAGTCCATTAGTGTTGGCCTGTACATTAGAGAAGTAGATGCCAAACAAAAGCGGTCCCAGGACTGAACCCTGAGGTACTCCACTTGTCACTTGTCTGGAGCTGGATTTGGAGTCAGCTACTTTTACAGTGTGGGTTCTGTCAGTAAGCCAGTTGGCAACCCATCGAGTGACGTAGGGATTAATGCCCAGCCTTGTAAGTTTATCTATGATTCCAGAGTGGGGGATGGTGTCAAAGGCCTTGGCAAGGTCTAGATAGGCTGTGTGGACTGCCTTACCCTCATCCATGGCTTTGGAGACTGATTTGAAGAAGTCAATCAGGTTCAGGAGACAAGATCGGCCTTTCACGAACCCAAACTGGGTGGGGTCCAGTGTTTTAAGGTTGCCAATATGTTTGTTTATAAGTTCCATGTTAATACATTCCATGGCCTTGCAGATCAGGCTCATCAGACTGATGGGGTAGTTGTTCCCAGGATCCAAGGTGGATCCCCCCTTGTGGAGTGGGATAACTGTAGCTGTGCACCATTTAGTGGGCACAAAGCCTGAGGTGAGGGTATGATTAAACATGACACTTATGTGAGGTGCCAGTTCATTTTGTAGTTCATGTAGTACACAGTCCGGGATGTCATCTGGTCCCATGGATGCTATATTCTTAGCTTTGGAGAGTGCATTTTTTACCTGTGTGGTCTTTATTACCGGAATTTGGCAGTCTTCTGGTATTGATTTGGGACATTTAGGGGGCAAGAGGGGGGTGAAGTTGGCACTGAATTGATCTGCCAGGATATTGGCAATAGCATAGGTTCATAGGTTCATAGGTTCATACTAGGCTATCTGCCCTAGGGCATTTATAAGCCTAGCCAGAGTGTGTTTGGCTTTCGCCACCCATTTTAAATTAATTTTGCTATGCCTTTTTTTGAGGTTAGTATACTGTACCTCTGTCTAACAGTGACACAGAAGTGATAGCCGGGGTAAACCTATGATCTCCCATCCACTCATCAAGATTCCTCTTGAAGAGAGTCAATGTGGGACTCTGCCTAACCTGGACTGGGATTTTATTCCAGAGTGAAGGGAGCCTCTGGGTAATGAATCTGTCCCTCCAGCATGTCCTATTTATTTCAGTGCTGAGATTCAAGTCTCTCGAGCGCGTAGCTCGATGGGATTTGGATTTTCTGAGGTGCAGCATGTCCATTAATTCCTGGTTGGACATGGCTTTATACGTCAGGCACAGATCGCCTCTGAGCACGCTGTATGCCACTGAGTAGAGCTGGAGTTTCTTTAACCGGGCAGCATATGGCATCTGTCTGAGCCCTTTGATCCTCTTGGTGAGGTACTTTTGGGGTCTTTCCAGTTGCTGCAGGTGTCTAGTAAGGTACATCCCAAAAAGGGCATTGTACTCAATTATGGACCTGATGAGGGATGAGTAAAGAGGCACGATGACCTCCCCTGATCTAGATGTGAATCCCTTCATGATTAGGTGGGCTATATAAAATGTTTTTCTAACCACTTTGGCCACGTGGTTGTCAAATGAGAGATTGCTTTCAACTTGGGTCCCCAGGTCCCTAATGACTTCTTCTGTACTTAATGGATTACCACCTATGTGGTAATTTGTGGGCACTTTGTTTTTGCCAAAGGGGATGACTATACACTTTTTGGCGTTTAGCTTGAGGCCATGACTCTGGCACCAGTTGTCTGTTTCTATGAAGCCCTTTTGGAGGATGCTTGTGTCGGCTGGAGAGTTGATTATGGCGCCCAGTTTGCAGTCATCTGTGAACTTGGTCAGCCACAGTCCTTCCGTGTTGGTCTGTACCTCCGAGAAATATATACCGAACAAGGGATGTCCCAGGACTGAGCCTTGTGGGACGCCACTTGTAACTGGTTTGGAGTCTGACATGGCTCCAGCAATTCTAACCATGTGGGTTCTGTCCTTGAGCCAGTTTGCAACCCATCTAGTGACATAGGGGTTTATATTTAAGCTGATGAGCTAATCTATAATGCCCGAGTGGGGTATTGTATTGAAGGCTTTTGTGAGGTCCAGGCAGGCTGTGTGGACCACCTTCCCCTCGTCAATGGCCTTGGTGACTGTTTCAAAGAAATTGACCAGGTTTAAGAGGCAGGATCTGCCCTTAACAAAGCCAAACTGGGTAGGATCCAGTGTCTGTAGGTCCCCAATATCTTTATTTATGAGGTCCATGATGATCCTTTCCATAGCTTTGCAGACCAAGCTAGTCAGGCTTATGGGGTGATAGTTTCCAGGATCCGTTGAGGCACCACCTTTGTGGAGAGGGACCACTGTTGCTGTACGCCACTCTTTGGGTACATATCCTGTAGTAAGGCTAAGATTGAACAGTAGTTTTATGTTTGGGTTTAGCTCTTCTTGGAGTTCATGTAGGGCGCAGCCGGGACACCATCTGGTCCCATTGATGCTGTGTTTTTGCTTTGGAGAGGCGGCTCTTACCTGAGCATCTGAGATGTCAGGAGGCAGCACTCTGTTGGGATAGATATTTGCCCTTTTAGTGGGAGGGGGAGAAGTTTGCACTGAACCTGTCAGCTAGGATGTTGGCAATGTCTGTGGGCTCAGTGTATTTTATGTCATTTTGGACTAATTCTGAGCATATCTGGGAATTCCCACCCAGGTTCCTAACATAACTAAAGAAAGCCTTGTGATTATCCTTAGTGTCCTGTGCATTTTTTCTCTCGAAGCTGGCCTTAGACGATTTTATGAGTGCCCGTAGTTTTTTGCTAATACTGATCAGAGATACCTTCCCTTTTTGGGATTTTGCTCTATCATGTAGTAGCTTCCTCCTTCTATTGTATAGTTTGTTTATGGCTGGGGTCCACCAGACAGGACGTCTGCCTTTGGAGGACTGGGTCTTGGTTTTATTTGGGATTGCATGATCCATGCATTCCTGAAGGTGTTCATAGAATGCGTTTATAAAGGATTCTGTGGTCTGGGCCATATTTTCCACAGGCCCGGGGGCTTTGAAGGATTTTGCCTCGGTTTTGAGGCGTGTGAAGTTTGCTTTAGAGAAGTTTTTCACTGTGGTTTTCTGGGCAGGGGGTGGGGTCGGAATGTGAATATCCAGTGAGATTAGTTTATGGTCTGATCTTACCATTGAGGGATACACTTCTGGTCTGGAGCATAGTGTCCCCATGTTGGTGATGATCAGGTCCAGTATGTTTTCCCCTCTTGTGGGAGTGGTATCAAGTTGCTCCATAGCATTTGAGTTTATAAATTCTAGGAACCTTTGGGCTAGGGTGTTGGAGCTAGAGTAATGCTCCCAGTCTATGTTTGGGTAGTTGAAGTCGCCCAATATAATGGTGTTTGGAGAGACCTTCATATTTTCCAGTATTCTCAGGAAGGCCGAGTGGGGTTCCTGTGTTTGGGAGGGTGGTCTGTAGCAGGCTATAAACTGGAAGGCGGTTTTACCCACAGTTAGTTGCACATGGATAGTCTCTGATGCTTCATGCTGTGCCACCAACCTGGAGGTGTGGGTATCTTTGACGAATATTGATACTCCCCCTCCTTTTGTGTTTCGGTCCAAGTTTTGGGGCCGAAAAGCATGGTATGAGGTATAACCTGGTAGTGCTGGGGTGCTCTCAGGAGCCTTGAACCAGGTTTCTGTTACTGCACAGATATCGATGTTCTCCATACTATGGAGAGTTTCGAGTGCGTGCATCTTGAGGTTTAGACTTCTGGCATTGAGTAGCATTACTCTTAGTTTCTTATCCCTTGTGATACCTATGGAGGTGGGTTTGTCTTTTGAGCCTTGCCTAAAAAAGTCACTATGGGGGTAGCAAGAGCCTTTGCCAATATCTGAGAGCCCAGGGGTGACAGGTGCAAGCGGTCCCTAGCGAAGCATCGTGGCTTGTCGAGCATGTCATCCCAGGCTGACAGGCATTGGATCCCCTTTGAATGACACCAACACTTAAGCCAATTGTTGAAATTGATCATCTTGTCTTCATATTGTGGCATCATTCTTGGTGAGGGTAAGAAACTACTCGGGATCAGTATATTTAATGCCATTCTGTTGTAGCTCAGAGCAGATCTGAGCATTGCCATTTAGATTCTTGACATAGTTATAGAATGCCTTGTGGTTGTCTTTGGAATCTTTGGCAATTTTATTTTCATAACTTGCTTTGGAGGATTTTATGAGGGATCTCAGCTTCTTACTGAGGCTGCTAAGGGAGTTTTTTGCATCCTGGGATTTTCGTCTTTTCTGCAACAGTTTCTTCCTTTTGTTGTAAAGTTTGTTTATGGCAGGGGACCACCAGATTAGCTTCCTTTTTTTGGATGATAGCATCTTGGTTCTATTTGGGATGGCACGATTCATGCATGAGTGGATGTGCTTGTACAGTGTCTTAGTGTAGGACTCAGCAGTCGAACTTTCAGTTCCCATCTGCATGGGTGTCATAAAGTTTGTAACTTCTGACTTGAGTAGCATGAAGTTGGCTTTGGAGACATTTTTTATGGAGGTTTCCTTACGGGGGGTGAGATGTGGATGTTAAAGGTGATTAGCTTATGGTCTGACCTGACCAACGAGGGGGGAGACCATAGGTGTGGAGCATTGATTTCCCATGTTGGTAATGATCAGGCATAGGATATTGGAGCCCCTGGTGGGACTATGGATTAGTTGATCCAGGGCATTGGAATTTATGAATTCCAAGAACTGTTGGGCAAAGGTGTTGGTACACGAGTAGTTTTCCCAGTTAATGGCAGGGTAGTTGAAATCACCCAGTATTAGGGTGTTTGATTGTATATTAATATTTTCCAGTATGTTTAGAAAGGTGTAGTGAGAATGTTGGGGCATGGTGGGGGATCTGTAGCAAGCTACAATTTGGTTTGCAGTCTTACCTAGTGTTAGTTGCACCTGGAGAATTTCAGATGCATTGTGTTGGGCAACTAACCTGGTAATGTGAATATCCTTGGTGAATATGGATACTCCTCCACCTTTAGTGGTTTGATCCTGGTTTGGTGGCCAAAAAGTGTGGTAAGAGTTGTACCCTGGTATTGCAGGAGTGCTCTCTGGAGCCTTGAGCCAGGTCTCAGTTACTGCACAGATATCGATGTTCTCTATTTTTAGGAGTGCCTTGTGAGAATGCATTTTGAGGTTTAGACTTCTAGCATTGAGTAGCATTACCTTCAGATTTTGCATGCTTGTACCTGTTATGGTGGTGTTTTTTTCCTTTGAACTTTGCCTAAAAAAGGCACTATAGGGGTGGCAAGAGCCTTAGCCAGTAACCTAAATCCCAGGGGCGACAGGTGCAGACCATCTCTGGCAAAGCATCATGGTCTGTCGATCATGTTGTCCCAGGCAGACAGATACTGTATCCCCTTTGAATGACGCCAGAAGCTTAGCCAATTGTTGAAGTCAATCACTTTGTCCTTATATTGTGGTATCATTCTGGGTGAAAGCAGGATGCTACTCACGGCTAGGGTCATACCTGCTTGGGTCAAATGATCCGAGAGCTCTTCCATGTCTCTTTTCATGTAGTCTAGGGAGGTACATCTCAAGTCATTCACTCCAACATGGACAATGATAGAGTCATATTTGCACTTATTGTGGAGTGACTTGAGTGCATGAGTTATGTGGCAGATCCTGGCACCCGACAGACAGCTCACTGTAATTTTCTCCTTGTTCAGCCTGGTGAGTGGGACATCAGTGTGCCTGACTATAGATTCATCTATGACTAAAGTGTTAGGTACATTGTCTTGCCTTAGGGGCTGTGTTGCTGGGTGGCACACTGGTGTTGTGAGCTATGTGAGACTTTGGTTGTGATTGGTGTTTGTTTGCATTTCAGCTTCGGTGGTCCTTGTTGCTTGGGCAGGTTACAGTTAAGGACCTCTGCATATGTGGATTTAGTGTTGCTATGTGTGGGTGTTGGTGGTGTGAGTTTAGAAAGGGTATGTGTGTTGCTTGAGGTGTAGTGCGGGCGTTAAACTTCTCTTGACTGTCTAGCGCAATCTTGGGTGGAGAGAGCTTTGCTTTTAGTTTGGCTATGTAAGTGCATCGCTCACAGGTTGTAGTGTTGGGTGGTAGGAGGAGAAGGTTGCCTGTGTACATGAGGTAATTGCTGCATTGCCTCAGTATACCCAGATTCACCAGGTGGACAGGAGAAATCAACGGAAGCTGACCCTTGAACATGCCTGGTTTGGTGCATTTTTTTTTGAAAAGTTCAGGAGCTGTTTTCCCTTACCTTAGCAAGGTACTTTGCAATTATAGGCTGTTTAGTGCCTATGATTAATTTCTCCTTATTGATAAGGAGAGTTGACTGCTTGTATCAGTTTAAGGCTTCCTAGAGTTTTTCAGCAGGTATTAGAGCAAGTGCTAGTCACAGGGATGCTTAAAGGTAAGATGAAAAAAATGGTTTACCCTAAACACTGAAGTGTGCACTAGAGAAGTTAGATGTGAAAGTAGGTAACATAGTTTTACCTGTCTAAAAAGTTAAGTTTTAGTGGAGAGTCACTATTTTTAAAACAGCAAGATAGATTGAAAGGGGGTGATCACTTTTGTATTCTGGTACTATGGAATACAATAGAATGGCCAATACATTTAAATAGTTGAAGGGGAGTGAGTTCACAAAATGATAATTTTGTGCTTACTCACACAAGCCAGTGAAAGCAGAGAGGAAATGGGATATATGGTCAAATTAACATAAGAGGCAGGCAACCAGAATGACAGTGGTATTTAAGAACACGACAGTGACAGGCTGGGGGTGGGGTGGGAAAAATTTCTGCCTGACTCACAAGAGACAGAGCTGTGATGTCTTTTGAAGTTTTAATATGCAGCTAAAAGCAGAGCACAAGCAAAACACAAGGTAAAGAAAACAAATCACAGCACTCAAAATATAAAAAGGCAATAAACTAATACAAAATACAACAAATAAAAAGCAAACCAACCTGGCTTGCCTTATGGGCTTATAGTTTGAGGCTTCATGAGATGTAGCTCTACATGTTGCTATGGGTGCTGTTTCTACAGTTTGTATTTGAAGCTGCTGAGGGTATTTGATATTTATACTTTGTCTATGAGGTCTTTGTGATTTATGAAGGTTACATTTCAGTGCCTCAGCATATGTTTGCATTTGAATTGTGTGTGATGGATGTGGCATGTGTACTACTGACTACCTTATTAACATTGTGAGTACTTTCATGTGAGAGGTTTGCCTCCAGTGACATTGTGTAAATACATCTCTCACATACCATATCAGTTTATTTGAGAATGAACTGGCTGTTGGTAAATATGAGGTGATTTCTACATCTCCTCAGGATGCCCACATCCACCAAGGTGGTAATGGTCACAGTGGGAAAGTTCATATCCATGGCAACAGACCCTTTTTATTGGTTAAAGCGATGTATTGTGAATATCAATGTCATGAGTATCTGTTTGGCAACTATGGGGGCAGTACTTGTCACTGCAGGCTAGCTGCCTTTTGTGCAACTTGGTATTGGAGTAAATTCCGTCATGCTTTCTCAGGGCAAATGTCACTCAAGGTGTCTGAGTCTGTACAGAGCACTGCTGAATACTGGAGGAGAAAGTCATATGTACACCCTGAAAAGTTAAAGATGAAGTATTTAGGCAGTTATTCTGACTTTAGTAAAAATTAAGCAGTGCTTATTGAAAACAAAGAATTACATTGTCAACAGTGCTGAAAAGAAGGGAGTCACATGAATAGCTACAGCCTGCCTGCTACTACTGCTGGTCTCATCATGGCCGCACTCTGCCAGGATACAGTGCTCCTTTTCTTTTTCTCTCACCAGAAGAAAAATGTTAGCACTGATCCCAAGATAAGGAGCAGGCCACAGCCTGCTTGCTGAACCACACACTTGTCCCATATGATGCAAAGGTCTGTAGGCTTGTTGTAGCCTTTTCAATGCCATGAAGAGCAACCAGACCAATCTGTTCAGTTTTGCATGTATTATGCCTTGGGTTTTGAGGTTCATAAGATTTGACAAGGGTAGTGACCTGATGGTGATTAGGAGCATACCTGTTGCATGACAATATACTGTTCAATGTCAGGTGATATAGATGTCCAAGGTTGGTCTATCATGGTCCACAGAGACAGTGATCCATGTTAGGTAACAGTTTCACACCAATTCATGCAGCCTGTCCTTCAACATGGTAATGGAGGTGAGATGCTTGACATGGATGTGCAGCCCACTAAAGAGGAATGGCCACCTTTGGGAGATGTTCCTGTCGCTCCAGCAAGTCCTAGGTATGTCATACTGTAGATTTACTTTCCTGGAACACAAAACTGTAGTCCCATATTATTTCACGCAACATTCCTTTGCTGTCTGTTTGTTGAAAAGGCATTGCCTTGCAAGGCCAAAGTACTTAATGCAAAGTTTGACAGGTTTTCTGTGCATACATAGACATCCATATCTTCACTGCAAGGAGTGCCTACAGAGACTGTGTTTGAGGCTGTGAACCCCAAGGGTGTAGCAGTATGACCCTTAATTTGCTGGAGTTGTACATTGTCACATTCGTAAGTATGCTATTGCGACCCTGCGTAATAACAGGATTATGGTTCAGCCAAGTGACATATGCCTGGCAAAGCAACATGCTCAATCCACCATGTTATCCCACACTGGCATGTCCTGTTTTGCCTTGTTATGAATTGTATAGTATCATTATATCTTACATTTAGGCATCTGTCAGGCCACTGCCTAACCATGGCCTGTTGTGAGGTATACACAAGCATTAATCTACTGCTAATGGCATTAGCAGTGTCTATTGAAGAGATGTGGACAGCATTCCATAGGCTGATGTAAAATGCTCTGACTAACATCCACACACACTAACTTGGCTGCATTGCGAATAGTACCACTGTATATCTACATTTACAGAACATTGTACAGCACACACGTGCGCGTACACACACACACACACACACACACACACACACACACACACACACACACACACACACACACACACCAAGTTGGTTGCAGTGAGAATAGAACCACTGCCTATCTAAGTTTGCAGGCTACAGAACACACAACATATCACACATGCCACAGCTTGAGTCTGACATTAATATGGATTTATGTAATCTTAGGGAAGATCATATCACCAGGCCTTGTGAAGGACAAGAGTTTGGTTGTCTGCATCACCTGCTAGGCCAAAAACAGTGCAAAACACTGCTGGTTGGTAAGTCAGTGTGGGATTCACACTTGTTCTCTAGGGAGATGCACATACACACCAAGTGGGCTGGAGTGAAATTAGAACCCCTACTTATCTAGTCTTACACACGACAGATCACAATACTTAACACAAGTGCCACGATTCATGTCTGCCATTAACATGGCTTTAGGTAATCTTATGGTAGATGACATCAGCAGGCATTGTGGAGTTTGAAGGCTTTCATCACTTGCTAGGCCCAAAACAGTGCAAAAGCATGTCAGTGTGGGATGCTCACTTGCTCTTTGGTGAGATATACACACACACACACACACACACACACACACACACACACACACACACACACACACACACACACACACACACACACACACACACACACACACACCAAGTTGGCTGGAGTGAGATTAGAACCTCTATCTATATAGTCTTACATACTACAGATCACAGTAATTAATGCATGCACCATGGCTTAAGTCTGCTTTGTAAATGACTGCAGATGAATGAATCGTAGAGGACATAGAACAGCTTGGGAGGCCTGTGGAGTCACATTGCTTCTTACTGTCATCTGCAACTATTAGCCTACCAGTCAGATAACTGTTTTTTTAGCCTTGCTATGTGATAACAGTACCAGTTTTGAGCATATGTGTCTGTTTGCATTTAGATGGGTAAGCCTGTGGCCAAAAGCAGTTTTTCCTGTCAATGAGTGAGCCCACAACATTATGCAATACACAACTTGTTCAGTTGTTGATGTATGTGTGCTGAAAGGCAGCAGCCACAGGGTGCTGTAGTGAATGTGGGTGTTGTTGCTGGCATAGATACAAGCATATGGCTTTACAATATATGCACATATTCATATACTGTGCCATACATTTTCAAGGTTTTCATATGCTGTCTTAGGGAGATGTGGTATGACTTTCCACTGCCCAAATATTTGCAGCAAGTACACATGCTTGACTCATATGTTTGTGTATTCCATTCTAAATTGTGGCTTGCTGTCAAATGTGGCATCATTTTCACATGATGGGAGAGAAGACTGTCAGAAATCTAAACCTCAGATGTCCCAATAGTCCTCCAAATGCAACAGATGTTATTATATGCACTTCCACATTTTGTAAGTGCATTATCTAATGTTGAACCCTTACTTTTGGCTACTCCAGGTAAGTAACCACTTGGCCATCCTAACAAAAAAAGTAAAACTGAAGTAAAACTGAAGGAAAGCAAACACACCCATGTGGGGGGCTTCACCTGCCACACCTCCCATGTGAGGGACTGTCCCCCACCCATCCTAACTAAATATACCAACTCTGAGACTGCACTACTGTGAGGGTAATGGGCAAAGTTCAACCGGATGGCCAAGTGGTTACTTACCTGGAGTGGAAAATTGGTGTTCTGGAACATCGGTGTTGTGCAGTCATCGGCCTTTTCATCTTGGTATTTTGAAAGTCGGGTAATTGAGCATTTTCTGAAGGGGACCTATATATATATATATATATATATATATATATATATATATATATACATACATACACACACACACACACACACACACACACACACACACACACACACACACACACACACACACACACACACACTACTGAGCCTTCAATCTGAATTTCTTCACCTCCATAAGCAACAAGCTTTGCGTACATTGCCAAATCAAACCTTTCACCATGACACACTCTAGCAAATGTTTCTGCTTACATAACATTGCACTTAAAACCTGTGGCAACTCTGAGCTCTATAGGTTTGCCATTTATCCGAACAATACAAAAAACTTCATTATTTGCCCTTAAATCTACTGCATTGACTGTTTCATGAAGCACAGACACACGATCAACATAAAAAGTAGGATTGCAGCTATCTAATTGATCAACTCACTTACTAAAATGTTCCCTCCTTTTAATAAAAGAATATGGGCATTTTGATTTACAAAACCTTTTGAAATTATTCCATTTATTGCATTTGTGGCATTGCTGACCAAAAGCTAAACATTTCTCCCTTTTAGATTCATGACTTCCACCACAATTATGACAGTTGGCAATGAAACTGGGTTGGGCCCCATGCTTTGAGTTTGCTGACTCCCTCCTGTTCTTCACTGAGACTGTGTGAGCTTTGGAATTTGCTAGAAAGTTCTTGGGTTTACCAGTGAGTGCTGCAGGGGCTACAATTGCTGCCTTGTGTTTGGGCCTGTTTCTTTTAATAATGTGCTCCATACTATCAACATGAACTTTGTCACTGTGCCTTTTAGAGCTATTCTCATTAGTAAGTACATCTGTGCTTTTCTGTGACCTCATATATCTGACAAATCTCAATGGCCTTATTCAAAGTTAAATCACTGTCACGAAGCAAAATCTTTCTCACATAATCTTTGATACCACACACAAGTCTGTCCTTTATCATTTCATCCCTTAAATCACCAAATCTGCACATTTTAGCTTTCACCAGGCTTTTGATCCCTAGTGTAAAATACATGCCTTTCCATTCTACCGTTTGTCTGGGGATTACACGTGTCTCTAAATTTATGTTTTAAACACTTGGAGTCCTCCTTTGACTTAGCCTGTACAACAATATAATGGTTTCCCCCTCTCCTGTATAGATAGCAGGTGCATACACAATGAACATTCCCTTTCTATGGCTTGTGACCCAGCTAATTTCAGTAGAATAAATGCCTTTGTGCAGTCATCTTTATCAGAAAATGCAGCCTATATGAAAATGTTGTACTCTTGCTCAAACACTTGCTAATTCTCAGCAATATTACTGTCAAACACAAGTGCACTGGTTTTTGAAATCCGTCTGCCATGCCCACAAAGTATGTACAAGTATACTGAAAATATGGCCCTTGTAATTATGTATGAACAAACTGATCCATGACCTTTTAATAACATTCAAATGTACAATAAACCCATCAAAATGCTGTACTTTGTAAAATAAACTCTGTAATGGCTGTATTCTGTGAAATAACTTTACTGTAATACTGCACAAACATGTAAACACTTTATACACTTCTGATAACTCAGATATCTTTGCTTAATATGAACAAATCCATGTTTTGCAAAAA
This sequence comes from Protopterus annectens, assembly GCF_019279795.1. NCBI lineage: Eukaryota > Metazoa > Chordata > Ceratodontiformes > Protopteridae > Protopterus > Protopterus annectens. The sequence continues at coordinate 408,937,375 of NC_056725.1, forward strand.
TGTGGTAACTTCCTTTTATTTTATTCATTTTATGCAATTTAGACTTTATTTCAAACATTTTTCTTAGTAATTCAAATATTTTTTTATCAATATCGTACATATCGGTTTATGCAAATATTGTTTAGAGCATTCTGTATGCCTTGTTTTATATTTTGTGAATAAGAAATAGTGCTGAGCAAATTTTAGTACCTGACATTCACTTCTGACTTGTTTTGCGAAGTATGCACATTATAGGGATGATTCACTCTTGTATATTTCACCAGTCTCAAGCAAGTGCCCTAAGTCATTTTAGCCATGCCGCCTTTAACACCATGTCTTTTAGACATCCCGCTCACTTCTATAGATGACAAGTAGGCAGGGTATTTCATTTAGATGCTTTAATACATAGAAATACATCAGGATGGATAGCAGCATCATAAAATACAAAGTAAATGGCTAACAAATAGACCTTACATACATATGTGCTTACATCTCTACAGCTTACTACAAAATGTCAGTCTAGCTTGCATGTACTCTGTATTTATACACTTCTGCAAGCCCTTGGATAGCTTCTTAAAGGTATATACACACATATTGATCTACAGTATATATGTGAGTAGGAATAAGGTGTTAGTCCAAGGGTCCCTAGGTTGTCAGTGAATGTGCTATGTGTTGTCTCTTAGCCAAAGCCAGGGCATACAGAGCACACCTATATCTGCCTACAGGGACATCAGCAGTGGATTCTTCCTCTAAGTCCTCCCGTGACTCTGGCTGTGGTAACCTAGGCACTGTTGGGGGGCTGTGTATCCCTTCCCAGTGCAGATCCTGCTGCATGTGTTTCCACAAGATCATATTGTGTAGCACAGCTCTATGCACATGTGTGTGGAGTATACAGCAGGGCTCCACCAGATATATTGAAGCACTGGAATGGTGACTTCAGAAGCCCAAACACATGCTCTGTGATGTTCCTGGATTGTATGTGTTCCTCATTATGGTGTTCTTCCAGGGTGTGTGTGCATTTCTTATGGTGACATCATCCATGGTTCCAGGGCGTAGACAGCACCCCTGAGTAAATGGCCCTCTGGGGTGTCCCCCCAGCAAACATCTGGTACACCTGTGATGTGTGCCAGATATGGGAGTTGTGTTAACTGGCAGGGTAGCCAGCACACACATTCATGATGATCCACTGGGCATTGCACACAACCTGACAGATGATGGAGTGGTATCCCTTGTGGTTAATGTATATCCTACCCTTCTCACAATGTGGTACCTTGATGTGCACAGGAGTGCACTCTATGGCACCCAGGGATCTATATTGGATGATCAAACTTTTAAAAGTTCAAGTGTCATATGGTCGACACCATATGATCGAACTTTTAAAAGTTCGAGCATCCAAAAAAAAAACTACACAAATAACATACCTGAACATTTTAAGCAGGGGGCAACCCCCCCTGCACCCCTCACATGGGGGGCTGTGCCTTCCACACCCCCCTCTTTTTACCTATATCAACTCTGACATCGCACTACAGTGCAGAAAGGGGAAATCTTCCCATTCCGCTCTGTATGGAGATCTCCATTAAAATCTTTGAACTTTCAAAAGTTCGATCATATGGTGTCGACCATATGGCACTCAAACTTTTGAAAGTTCGAGCATTCAGTTATAGACCTGGCACCCAATACTTTAGTGTACTACATGGTAGAAGTACTGCATATTGCTGGCCCTCACCTCAGGGAAAGGGGAAAAGATATGCACTCACTGGCATGTGGAAGTATAGCATCCAGCAATTGTGGAGTATCTTGGATGCAGATGCCTGTGACACCCCCATCATGTCCCCAGTTTGTCTTTTAAAAGTGCCAGTAGCTAGTAACCTAAGAGCTGCACATACCTTAGTTTCCACAGGGATGGGTTCCCCTATGTTAACTCTGGCTCTGAGGTTTAGAGCGGCAGACTACACCGAGTTCTTGTAATATGGCCCTGTCCACTCTGTAGCACTTTACAATCTCCAGTTAATGCTGCTCCTGGAGGGTTATTCTGTGCCTGAACACTCTTCTCCTTCTCAGCCTAGGTCTATTGTCAGCAGCACCAGCAGCAGCAGTGACTTCAGCATCTAGCACATAACAGATGTAGAATAGCTGCAGAAGCCCCTAGCATTATCTCAGTTAAAATTTTCAAGTTTCTACTCCAATGGTTCAGTGTATTGAGGAAAAATCAGAATGTAGGATGTATGCTTATTTTAAACAGTTCTGCTGTAGGTCCACCATGTGGGATTGGCTAATTCTGATGCAATTCACCTGCTTAGGATATAATTGACATGAATTAAAGGTCCTATTTTAGTGTGCAATGCAGCTTTGTGCACAGCATCACACAACATAGCTTATACAAAACTATATATCATTAATTTTCCATTTTCCGTAAATACCTTGCTACGTCATGAATGGGACATAGGTGTTCTGGTCACTAAGCTATGGCCAAACTGTTTGCAGCAATTGATGTGCTATGCAATCATGCACACTGAGAAAAAAAATTCTAAAAGTGACATGACTACCCCCCGATGTCATCCACATCCAGTGGGAATATAAACTATATATATATATATATATATATATATATATATATATATATATATATATATATATATATATATATATTTATATATATATATATATATATATATATATATATATATATTATTTATTATATATATTATATAACTATATAAACTATAAATGTAAGAGCCTACATGAACTGGATATGTGTACATGGTCGCTCCCTTTAGCAGTTCATCACATCTATGACATTTACCCCTCATTTGGATAATATTCATGCTGAAAGTCTGGAAACTACACAATTCATAGCCATGTAAACTGGGTAACAGCTCAAATGCACGATTGCACAGACTTGATGCAAGGTCCTACAGTACATCTGTCTAAAGTACATTATAAGTGTTATTTTACAATTTTTTTTATTTTATATGTTAAGCATGTTTGTACAATGAAGCGCATAGCTCAAACATGTGGAAATTAATATAAATATTAGTTTCACATAATCTCTACTCTTTTCAGACATCCACAATGTATGTTTTGCACATTTAAGCATATGATCTTACCTTTTCAGGGGAATTGTCCATATTTGTAGACTTTTACATCTCCTTCTTTCAGTGAAGACTCCTGTATGTGGAAATTTTTTGCATAGACTATGAACACGGACACAGAGTCTACACAGATGCATTATGGCTTGTTGGATCCCTCTACCTGGGTAAATTGCATACAATTCAGCTACTTAAGCCAAAATTTGCATTGCACAAAAGTTTCCCTATTTGTGTGTGCTTGCACACTGTTACTCAGGGCCTAGTGAATTTAAAACTGTTTGCGCCTGTTTTCACGGGAAAAATTTGTGTAGGTGTTACTGAATTCCCCCTTGTTTTTCTTTTCCACAGTGTAACTTATTGCTAACTTGCTTGTTTCTACCTATATACATTATTAGAGAAATAAAAGCAATCAAACATTTTTTTCATTTCAAGGGGGCGCTGTTTATTTATGGATTTAATTCATTATCTCTGTTTAGATAATATATTAATGTACTGGATACTTGGAATATTTCTTGCATGATTTCCAATGAAAATGGATCATGTGCAATGAGAATGTCATGGTCAACAGACTTAGATAAATATATTTCTATAAAATCTACAAAGCTGCATTTATTTGCCAAACATTTGAGCCCATATTTTATTTGGTGCATGCTTGGTCATTCTAAGTGTAATCACTTTATAGGTTCATAGGTTCATAGGTTCATACTAGGCTATCTGCCCAAGGGCATTTATAAGCCTAGCCCATAGTTATGTGGCTTTCGCCACCCCTTTAGTTTGAATAAAACTATGCCTATTATTTTGCTGTGCCTCTGTCAAGCAGTGACACTGAAGTAATCCCTGGGGTATATCTGCGATCTCCCATCCATTGGTCAAGATTCCTCTTGAACAAGGCCAGCGAGGTGCTCTGCCTCACATGTACCGGGATTTTGTTCCACAGCATAGGGAGTCTCTGGGTGATGAATCTGTCCCTCCAGCACGTTCTATTAATAACTGTGTCAAGGTTTAAGTCTCCGCCCTTGTGGTTCTGAGGGATCTAGATTTTTGAGGTGAAGCATATTCATCAAATCTGGGTTTGACATGGCCTTATATGTCAGGCACAGGTCACCTCTGAGCAAGCGGTATGAGACTGAATAGAGCTGGAGTTCTTTCAGTCGGGCAGCATAAGACATATTTTGAGACCCTTTATCCTTTTGGTGAGGAACTTTTGGGGCCTTTCCAGCTGCTGCAGGTGTCGGGTCAGATACATTCGAATGGGGCATTGTACTCAATCATAGGTCTAATGAGTGGTGAGTACAGGGGCGATGACCTCCCTTGATCTAGATGTGAATCCCTTCATGATCAGGTGGGCAATGTAGAAGGTTTTCCTAACTACTTTAGCAACATGAGTGTCAAGCGAAGGCTACTGTCAACCTGGGTCCCCAGATCCCTGATGACTTCTTCTGTGCTCAGTGGATTGCCACCTATATGGTAGCTAGGGGTAACCTTGTTTTTCCCGAAGGGTATGACTATGCATTTCTTGGCGTTTAACTTTAGGCCATGGCTCTGGCACCAGTTATCCATTTCTGTGAGGCCCTTCTGAAGGATATCTGTGTCAGATGTGTTTTCGACTATGGCGCCCAGTTTGCAGTCATCTGCAAACTTTGTCAGCCATAACTCTCCTGTGTTTGCTTGTACTTCAGAAAAGTAGATGCCGAACAAGAGTGGACCCAGGACTGAGCCCTGTGGGACACCACTTGTGACAGGCTTTGAGTCTGACATGGCTCCAGCAACTCTGACCCTGTGGGTTCTGTCACTTAGCCAGTTTGCAACCCATCTTGTGATGTATGGGTTTACATTCAAGCTGATGAGTTTTTCGATGATACCTGAGTGGGGTATTGTGTCGAAGGCCTTTGCCAGGTCGAGGTAGGCTGTATGGACTGCCTTTCCCTCATCAATGGCCTTGGTGACTGTCTCGAAAAAGTCAACCAAGTTTAAAAGGCATGATCTGCCTTTGACAAAGCCAAACTGGGTTGGATCCAAAGTCTGCAAGTTCCCTATGTCTTTATTTATGAGTTCCATTATGATCCTCTTCATGGCTTTGCAGATAAGGCTTGTCAAGCTAATGGGACGGTAATTTCCAGGGTCCGTGGAGGCACCGCCCTTGTGAAGTGGGACCACAGTCGCGTCGCCACTCCTTGGAGTGCGTATCCTGAGGTGAGGCTAAGATTAAACAGCTGTCCTAACTGCGGGTTTAATTCCTCATTGAGTTAAATGGAGCACACAGCCGGGGACACCATCCGGTCCCATGGATGCTGTGTTTTTGCCTTGGAGAGCAGTTCTCACCTGGGCGTTGGAGATGTTTGGGGCTACAATCCTCTGGTATAGATATCTCTCCTTTTGGGGGAGGGGAGAAGTTTGCACTGAACCTGTCAGCCAGTATGTTGGCAATGTGTGTAGGTTCAGTAATCTTCACATCATTTTGAACTAATTCTGAGCATATCTGGGAGTTTCCTCCTAGGTTTCTAACATAGCTAAAGAAGGCCTTATGATTGTCTTTTGAGTCCTTGGCGATTTTTCTCTCAAAATTTGCCTTGGATGATTTTATGAGAGCTCTTAGTTTTTACTTATAATGATCAAAGGTGTCTTACCTTTCAAGGATTTTGCTCTATCTTGTAGTAGCTTCCTCCTTTTGTTGTAGATCTTGTTTATGGCTGGGGTCCACCAGACTGGACGCTTGCCTTTGGTACAAAGAGTCTTAGTTTTGTTTGGGATTGCCTGATCCATGCAGTCCTGTAGGTGCTGGTAGAAGGCATTTGTAAGTGATTCAGCGGTTTGAGTAATGTTTACCACTGGCTCAGGGGCCTTAAAGGAGACCACACTAGTTTTTAGAAGTGTGAAGTCGGCTTTTGAGAAGTTTTTCACTGTGGTCTTTTTATTTCAGGTGGGGGCGGGATGAGGACCTCCAGCGAGATTAGTTTATGATCTGATCTCACCAGTGAGGGGTATACTTCCGGTGTTGAACATTGTGATCCCATGTTCGTGATGATGAGATCAAGTATGTTTTCTCCTCTTGTGGGGATGGTGACTAGTTGTTCCATGGCATTTGAGTTTATGAACTCCAGGAACCTTTGGGCTAGAGTGTTTGGGCTTGAGTAGTGTTCCCAGTCTATATTAGGGTAGTTGAAGTCACCTAGTATGATGGTGTTTGGCAATACATTTATCCCCTCCAATGTTTTCAGGAAGGCCATGTGAGGTTCCTGAGTTTGAGAGGGTGGCCTGTAACATGCTACAAATTGCAGAGCAGTCTTGCCTATGGTTAATTGCACCTGGATGGTCTCCGATGCATCGTGCGTTGCCACCAACCTTGAGGTGTGGGTGTCCTTTATGAATATGGACACCCCCCTCCTTTCTTGGTGTCCGTATTTTGGGGCCGGAACGCATGATATGAGGTGAAACCTGATAGTGCTGAGGTGCTCTCAGGAGCCTTGAACCAGGTTTCTGTCACAGCACAGACATCGATGTTCTCCATACTGAGAAGGGCCTCGAGTGCGTGCATCTTGAGATTGAGACTTCTGGCATTGAGCAGCATTACCCTTAGTTTTTTTCCTTTTTTGTGTTCTAGGGTGGTAGGTTTAGAATTTGAGCCTTGCCTAAATAAGGCACTATGGGGGTGGCAAGAGCCTTTGCCAATATCCGGAAGCCTAGGGGTGACAGGTGCAAGCCGTCCCTTGCGAAGCAGCGTGGCTTGTCCAGCATGTCATCCCAGGCAGACAGACATTGGATCCCCTTTGAATGACACCAGAATTTAAGCCAATTATTAAAGCTGATCATCTTATCACTGTATTGTGGCATCATTCTTGGTGAAGGTAGGATACTGCTCAAGGTCAGGGTCATACCTGCCTGGGCTACATAATCAGAGAGCTCCTCAATGTCTCTTTTCATGTAGTCCAAGGAGGTACGTCTCAGGTTGTTGACACCAGCGTGGACAATGACTGAGTCGTAAGGTGTAATTATTTGCAACAAGTAGAGGTTAATGCAAGGCAATTTGTGTACAGACTAACAGACTATTACAAAACTAGCAAATATCTTGAGGTTAGAATCAAAGCTTGCACCTTGTGTTTCTCAAGTAAAGGCTAACTATTTTGCCAGCCCCTATAACTTTTTGTAAAGCCTACAATCATGCTTGGAGGTACTGTGTTAATTTTTCTTGCAATGCTGTGTAAGCACTTTCCATTCTTTTCTGATAATGTTTCACATATTTCTTAAATTGTGTGCCAGTAAAATAGAAAAAAGAAAGTTTTAAGTTAATTGCCAATAGTAAAATTAAGTACTGTGGCATTGATTCTGAATTTGAATACCCAGGTGATCTGCTGCTGATCTGTACAATAACTATGCGAGTCTTACTCAATGAGTGAAAGATTGGGATTCTGTGTCAACATTTTACTTGGTCTGTATATACTGCTACCATCTATAAAACAGTTTCTCTTAACTGTAATTTCCATTTTTAGTTTTATAGATCTATTTACTAATGTTGGACGCTTTCTTTTACTATAAATTTTGAATTGTATTTGATCCTATTTATCAGCAAAGTATTTTTTTGACAGGAGCTTCTCTCGTGTAGTCTGCATAACTGCTTCAAAGGAACAAGGAAAAAAAATGTTTTCATTAAAAAATAAATAAATAAATAACTGTCTGGCTCCATGCCATACAGGGATGAAGTAGGTTACTGAAATGCAATCAGTGGCTCCAGAACTGGAGGAGATGGATACGTGGAATGGGTATATGGCAGTAGTCAGCTTCCCGCGTTCAGGGAGAGGAAGTAGGGTTCTACATGGGATCATGACTAAAAAATATTACCAGGATCATGAGTCACACTGCCAGCAGCAGGGGAACTAGCACTGCTGCTAAATGCAGTGATGCATGTGATGTCATAGCCCTGACCCTTTAGTACATAAATACTGTCTGCCCCGGCTTCGGAATAACGCCTCTCCTCCCTGACTCTTGTCCTTACGTTGTGTGGGATCTCACTAGGTGAGTGCCTCAAGGACTGTCTCTCTCTAAAGGTAAACATTCTGCTTGTTATAAGGGATATGGAAAGCTTTTGCTGATCTGAGAAGAAGGTAACAAATGGGTGCAAATAGGAAGAAGAAAGAATGGAAATCAGTAGAGGTATGTGTCATAAAAAATAAAATAAAATAAATTAATAAAATGGAATGGCACACAGTCTAATTGCTTTAAAAAATATTTTGTGACTAACAGTATTTCTTAATTGCTTACTTTTATCTCTTGTCAGTTTTCTTGCAATTGACAACAATGTGGGCAAGATTACTTGAGAAACACTTTATCAGTGCAATCTTTTAAGACTGTTTGCTGTAAGAGTGCATCTGGCAGCTAAACTTTAAAAGCAGTTTATCTGCACTTAAAATGAAAGGCATCTTTTCTTAAAACAATAAGGAATGGGTTTAGTTTGTTAAACATAAAGTAAATTATTACAGGATTTTTGCATTCATTCCCAAACATACTGCCTTACACATGGACAGGTCTAACTGGCAGCCATTGATTAGCTGACTTATTTGCTTATGATGTCTGAGTAATCGTCATTCTTGTAGAACCACACACATGGCATGCTGTAATATAGCAATATCCAACGACATGGGTGTGGTATATTGAAGTTTTATCCATGGTTGGTGTGGTTTAATCACTAGGACAATGCCCAAGTGATTAAACAAAGACATCTGTGGGTAAATCTTCAATATACCACACCACAGAGTCAGTTGTTGCTATTATACAATGACATTATTGAAGAAAAAGTTACTTACTTTTCTTAAATAATGTCATTGCTTGATAGCTCCATGGTGTTCTTCGACTTTCCTTGGATATCCTACTGCTTTTTTTTTTTATGTATTGCACATGCATATAGGACTTTTGTTCTCATGCTTACGCATTACATCAATGCTGTCTGACAGGTACTGTGTATAGGAAGCGACAGAGAAAGGAAGATCTCTGTTTTTTTTTCTAGAAAGCTGGGGGGGGGGGGGTCAGGGCAGATGGTGATTTCGAAAGTAACAGCTTTTTGGTCGCATCTTATAGATGATACTGTAGGGATGCTGCATTGGTTACTCATTTTGGTTAATACCAAGTCCAAGATATTATCACCTCTTGTGGGGGTATCGATTAGCTGTTCCAAGGCATTTGCATTGATAAAATCGTGGAATCTCTGGGCGTTTGTGTTCTGGCATGAGTAGTTTTTCCAGTCTATGGTTGGGTAATTAAAATCACCCAGGATCAGGGAAAAGAGTTGAATCTTGATAGATTTGAAGAGGTCCAGACAGGTGGAGTGGGCATTTTGAGTCAAATTTGGGGGCCTGTAGCTAGCTATAATTTGAATAGGGGCCTTATAAACAGTTAACTGCACCTGGAGTGTCTCCTGTGCATTATACTGTTTGACCAGCCTGGAGGTGTGTGTGTCTTTAATATATATTGAAACTCCACCTCCTTTGGCTTTGCTGCCCACATTTTGGGGTCTGAATGTATGATAGGATGAGTAACCAGGTAAGGCTGGAGTGCTCTCCACAGCTTTGAACCAGGTTTCTGTGACTGCACAAATATCAACATCTTCCAGGATTAAGAATGCTTGCAATGAGTGGAGTTTCATGTTTAGACTCCTAGTGTTTAGCAGCATGACCATTAATTTGCATTTTAAGCATAAGATACACTGGTCTTTTTAATATCAGAATATCAGAAATTGCCAGATGAGCTTTACTTCCCTTGACAACATTAATATTATGTATTTTACAGGTGCTAGGACTTATTGAAGTATGAAATATTTGGTTCTCTTTGTCTTACCTGCAGGTATGACAGCAGTCAAAGCAATCAGTGCTCCTGTGATGATCAGTGTCCATGCCTGGCCCTTCCTTCGGCCAGTGATATCTAAAACAAGGTAGGTACCTATTTTAGCTGGAATTTCAATAGCTCCATAAACGAATTGTGTTAGGTATACATTCAGGCCAAATCCAGTAATTCTCATACTGATTCCATAATATGTAAAAGCCACTCCAAACCTGTGAAGGAACAATAAATAGTTAATAAAATTCATTCAAATAATTACATCCATATATGTAAATTATATCAGCGGCCTGACTGGGACCATCAGTGCCACCACAATGTGGGACTGGACTAAGCGCTACAGGTATGCTGTGTCTAGTAATGCCTGTTGCAGCATGAAGAATTTAACTAAATGTCCCCCCTCTCATTGAACAGCATGGCATGACATAAGATCCTCTCACTGCACTCCCACTGAATTGAATTACACTGAAGTGACAAAATACATCCAGAAAAATGCAAAACTCCAGATGCAGTTGTTAAACTTAGCTCATTTTATGTTATTTGCATGCTGCCAGCTTGACAAGATAGAGTATACCTAGCAAATAGTGAAATCTGGAGAAATGCATATAAGGATGGTGAAGAGAAGCAAAACTGAGGTCACATGTTAAGAAAACACATGCAGGATTTGTAGATCATCCCTTTGCACAGCAAAGTAATAGAATAAATGAAGGTATTTCCATTCTTCTAGTAGAGAACAGTTGTTCTCCTGAGATCATATTGCTATGCTGTGGCAGGCAGTTTGACTCCGCATCATGTGACTCTTGTCATTTAAAAATTAGGAAAAGATTTGAATAGCATAGTGAAATACTTCTCAGCTTTCCATTATACCACAGTATTTTGCAAGGCACAATAATGCAGAAGTCACATGCCCCTTTTTGCACATTGTAACTTTATAAGCTAGTTGCAAAACCATTTCCTGCCAATATGAAATAAAGCATAAAGAATGTGTGTGTGCGTTACTGTGCCTTGTAAAAGAAAAAAAAAGTTCATGAATTCTGGCTAGACAAGCACACACACACCTACACCTACATGCGCACATGCACACACACATACACTAATCCACACAGACAGACAGGCACACAAACATGCTCATGCACACATACACACACACACACACACACACACACACACACACACACACACACGCACACACGCACACACGCACACACACACACACACACACACACACACACACACACACACACACACACACACACACACTAAAATCACCAAAGTAATTTAAGCAATTCCTTTCAGTAGACAATATGGCGGCAAATGAACAGTCAAGTATTTATTAAATGAAAGTTAACAAGACAAATATCAGTTAATATTGCAAGTTATTAATGTTATTAATGTGTGTCTCTTAAGAACACAAAAAGTAAAAACATCTTTAACCTAAGGAAGCACATACTGAATACAGAACTATAGATTACCTTATTCTGTCCTACTACACATTTCTATCGATGATATGTTAATTAAATATGCTACGACTTTCCCAAAAAACATGAGTTTCAAATAAACTAGTACACTGTTTTCTTTCAATTGATTTCATAACATATAATTACAAAGCCTTTAGAAGGGCAATGATTGCAATGGTAATTTAGCTATGGTTACAGAGGTCATTAATAACAGTAACATGACTTACAATGTGTAGGAAGAGTGAATAACAATTCATGCACAATGAGTGCAAAGGCATTTAAAAGAAAAAATGTGGGATACTGGAGTGTAAGAAGTGAGAGACAGAAAACAGGAAGGGGAAAGTAAGAGATAGGAAGAGATTTGTAGGGTCATTTAATTCTTGTTTACAATTTTTGTAATTGAAATGGCAGTTGTTTTTAAGGGCAGATTTTACTCTAGGTATTAATGGTCTATACACACTGAGCAGAGTGGATGAGAGTTGTTGCCTGCAACAGTTAGCTGAGATATATATGTATCCTGCTTTTTTTTCGATTATTTATACAGATTATTGTTTCTAACAATTAATATATATCACTTTTATTGTCTGCTTTTTAGTCTTTGAGTGTATTTTATTGCTATTAACAAATCTGCACAAGTAACTGATTTGTCTGCAGTTAAAAGCATTCTGTATCTTTACAAATCTTTATCTGTTTAAAAACTTTCATTTGTTTTCTGTGGCGCTTACTGTCTGTAGGCTATTGTTTTTAGGTGAAGCCTTTCTTTAACTTGGCTAGATTGTATTAATTGTCTGCTGAGTGGGGGCTGGTTCTTTTGTGTTCTTGTAAAAAAAAAAAAGTTGTTCTTCTGGTATTTAAGCCCTAACTTTGATAGGGTTTCTGTCTATACACACTGAGCAGAATGGATGAGAGTTGTTGACTGCAACAATTAGCTGAGATATGTAAGTATCCTGCTTTTTTTTCGATTATTTATACAGATTATTATTTCTAACAATTAATATATAGCACTTTTATTGTCTGCTTTTTAGTCTTCGTGTATATTTTATTGCTATTACAAGTAACTGATTTGTCTGCATTTAAAAGCATTCTGTATCTTTACAAATCTTTAGCTATTTAAAAACTTTCATTTGTTTTCTGTAGTGCTTACTGTCTGTAGGCTATTGTTTTTAGGTGAAGCCTTTCTTTAACTTGGCTAGATTGTGTTAATTGTCTGCTGAGTGGAGGCTGGTTCTTTTGTGTTCTTGTAAAAAACAACAGTTGTTCTTCTGGTATTTAAGCCCTAACTTTGATAGGGTTTCTGTCTATACACACTGAGCAGAGTGGATGAGAGTTGTTGACCGCAACAGTTAGCTGAGATATATAAGTATCCTGCTTTTTTTTATTATTTATACAGATTATTGTTTCTAACAATTAATATATAGCACTTTTATTGTCTGCTTTTTAGTCTTCGAGTGTATTTTATTGCTATTAACAAATCTGCACAAGTAACTGATTTGTCTGCAGTTAAAAGCATTCTGTATCTTTACAAATCTTTATCTGTTTAAAAACTTTCATTTGTTTTCTGTAGTGCTTACTTTCTGTCCTCTCCCTCCCTTCCAGTTGGTGTCTTGCTCTTATACTTGGTGGCTTTGCAGTTGCCCGCCCCTACTGTAAATCTGATCTGTGACACTCCTCCCAGTCTAGTGTCATTAGCTCATTCTACCTAATACAGAGAGAACATTTGATAAGGCCTTCTGTTTCTCCTTTGTCCCTATCAAAAAAGGGAAAAAAGAAAAATATATATATAGAGAGTATATTTCAGAGCATTTATTATAACTGTAATTGCCTTAATATTGCTGCAACTCAAGTGCTCTAGGTTGCACTGCATCTGAAGTGTTTGTGTGTTTTAGCTGCTTTTCTGTATATATAGACTTCTCTGTTTCTTTAACTAAATAAGCTCTGCAAAGTTGTTTTATTGCATTCCTGCCTGTATTTCTGAGGTTTTTTTGCACTTTTAAAGTTTGTTTTTGCTTAGTTTAACTGGTAGGCTACACACTCAAGCGTGCTAGCTGAATTAAAGCATTTACTGTGTTTCTGTACCTAATTTCTGCTACTCTGTAAAAAAAAAATCCTTTTTTCCCACCTTTACTGAACTAGAATAGTCCAGTCTTCAGGTATTACTGATCTCTGGGCTGTGTCATAGTTCCTGTGTTGCCCATATCCTTATTTGGATAGGGGGAAGCTTCTTTGTTCACCAGTGAGAGTGGGGAGCTCTGAGCAGCCTATCTGTCCCTTGAGGAGTGGTTCCAGCCCAGTGACCTGTAGCTTATTTGCCATTTTGGGCCATTCCCTATCTCTTTTAACCCCCTGCTTTAAAGCCAGCTTTAGCGTGCTTTTGCGCTTGAAATTTAAAGTTTGTCCTGTTTGTTGCATTTACCTGTTGAGGCTACACACTCAAGTACAAGTCGCTAGCCTATATTTATTGCATTTTTCTGCTGTTTGTTGCAAAAAAAGAAAGAAAAACAAAAAAAATTATCCTTGTTTCCCACCTTTCCTGACCTAGAGTAGTCCAAATACAGGCGTTGCTGTATTCTGGACTTTTGGAAAGTTCCTGTGTTGCCCATTTCCTTTCTTGGATAAAGGGGGGCTTCTTTGTTCACCAGTGGCAGTGGGGAGCTTAGAGCAGCCTATCTATCCCTGGAGGAGTGTTCCCAGCACAAGAATCTGGTAGTCTATTGGCTGTTTTGGGCCAGTTTTTAGCTCTTTCAAGTCCCCCTGTATAAAACCCACTTTGGCGCGGATTTTGCACTTGTTACTACTCAGCCAAGCTCCTAGTGGTCCTGTAAAGTGGTGCTAGCAGCAGAGAGGCCAAAAGAGCGACTGCTAACCTGATAAAAGTGTGTTTTTTTGCTGCTACTACCTGGGTGACTGTCCGATCTAGCTAAACTGCAAGTATTTCTGCTTCTTGAACTGTTTTAAACTGTTTAAAGTTGTTTTTGCACCTGCAAAGCTTGTCCTGTTTGTTGCATTTACCTGTTGAGGCCACACACTCAAGTGCGCTAGCCTGTGTTACATATTTATTGCATTTTCCTGCGGTTTGTTGTAAAAAAGATAAAAAAAAAGAATTATCCTTGTTTCCTGTCTTTCCTGACCTAGAGTAGTCCAAATACAGGCTTTGCTGTATTCTGGACTTTTGTAAAGTTCCTGTGTTGCCCATTTCCTTTCTTGGATAAAGGGAGGCTTCTTTGTTCACCAGTGGCAGTGTGGAGCTTAGAGCAGCCTCTCTATCCCTGGAGGAGTGTTCCAAGCACAAGAATCTGGTAGTCTATTTGCCGTTTTGGGCCAATTTCTAGCTCTTTCAAGTCCCCCTGCATAAAACCCACTTTGGTGCAGTTTTTTTTCGCCTGTTACTACTCAGCCAAGCTCCTCGTGGTCCTGCAGAGTGGTGCTAGCAGCAGAGAGGCTAAAAGAGCGACTGCTAACCTGATAAAAGTGGTTTTTTTTGCTGCTACTGCCTGGGCGACTGTCTGATGTAGCTAAACTGCAAGTATTTCTGCTTCTTGAACTGTTTTAAACTGTTTAAAGTTGTTTTTGCACCTGCACTTTTAAAGTTTGTCCTGTTTGTTGCATGTACCTGTTGAGGCTACACACTCAAGTGTGCTAGCCTGTGTTACATATTTATTGCATTTTCCTACTGTTTGTTGCAAAAAAGAAAAAAAAATATCCTTGTTTCCCGTCTTTCCTGACCTAGAGTAGTCCAAATACAGGCTTTGGTGTATTCTGGACTTTTGGAAAGTTCCTGTGTTGCCCATTTCCTTTCTTGGATAAAGGGAGGATTCTTTGTTCACCAGTGGCAGTGGGGAGCTTAGAGCAGCCTAACTATCCCTGGAGGAGTGTTCCCAGCACAAGAATCTGGTAGTCTATTGGCTGTTTTGGGCCAATTTCTAGCTCTTTCAAGTCCTCCTGTATAAAACCCACTTTGGCGCGGTTTTTGCGCTTGGTACTACTTAGCCAAGCTCCTTATGGTCCTGCAAAGTGGTTCTAGCAGCAGAGAGGCTAAAAGAGCGACTGCTAACCTGATAAAAGTGTTTTTTTCCTGCTACTACCTGGGTGACTGTCCAATCTAGCTAAACTGCAAGTATTTCTGCTTCTTGAACTGTTTTAAACTGTTTAAAGTTCTTTTTGCACCTGCACTTTTAAAGTTTGTCCTGTTTGTTGCATTTACCTTTTGAGACTACACACTCATGTGCGCTAGCCTGTGTTACATATTTATTGCATTTTCCTGATGTTTGTTGCAAAAAAAAACAAAAACAAAAAAAAATATCCTTGTTTCCCGTCTTTCCTGACCTAGAGTAGTCCAAATACAGGCGTTGCTGTATTCTGGACTTTTGGAAAGTTCCTGTGTTGCCCATTTCCTTTCTTGGATAAAGGGGGGCTTCTTTGTTCACCAGTGGCAGTGGGGAGCTTAGAGCAGCCTATCTATCCCTGGAGGAGTGTTCCCAGCACAAGAATCTGGTAGTCCATTGGCCGTTTTGGGCCAATTTCTAGCTCTTTCAAGTCCCCCTGTATAAAACCCACTTTGGCGCGGGTTTTGCGCTTGTTACTACTCAGCTAAGCTCCTTGTGGTCCTACAGAGTGGTGCTAGCAGCAGAGAGGCTAAAAGAGTGACTGCTAACCTGATAAAAGTGTGTTTTTTTGCTGCTACTACCTGGGCGACTGTCCGATCTAGCTAAACTGCAAGTATTTCTGCCTCTTGAACTGTTTTAAACTGTTTAAAGTTGTTTTTTGCACCTGTACTTTTAAAGTTTGCCCTGTTTGTTGCATTTACCTGTTGAGGCTACACACTCAAGTGCGCTAGCCTGTGTTTCATATTTATTGCATTTTCCTGCTGTTTGTTGCAAGAAAGAAAAAAAAAATCCTTGTTACTCGTCTTTCCTGACCTAGAGTAGTCCAAATACAGGGTTTGCTTTATTCTGGACTTTTGGAAAGTTCCTGTGTTGCCCATTTCCTTTCTTGGATAAAGGGAGGCTTCTTTGTTCACCAGTGGCAGTGGGGAGCTTAGAGCAGCCTATCTATCCCTGGAGGAGTTTTCCCAGCACACGAATCTGGTAGTCTATTGGCCGTTTTGGGCCAATTTCTAGCTCTTTCAAGTCCCCCCTGTATAAAACTCACTTTAGTGCGGCATTGTGCAATTTTGCGCATAGCACAGCATCGGGCAACACTGCTTAATTGGGTTTAAACCATTCTCAGCTCCACAAAGTCTGCTCTTTACTTTTTCCCTTAGAACTGATCTAGTTCTCATAATAAACACCCTATTCCTACTCTAAAGCCTGGCACTTGCTCACTAAAGCAATTATATAAGTCAGCACTAAAAAATTAAAAGCACTACACCCTCACAAACTCCCCTTGAGTACCTTGTTCCCCACTGGCCATTTTTTCAATTATAAAGGAATTCCCAATACTATTCTAGCATGTCCAAAGGTCAGTTGTCAATCTCCTCTCCGGTCCAGCTGGTGAATCTGGGAATCTTGAGGCAATGTTACAACTCCCTTATGTACACAGACAACCCTCTCCTCCTCCCTACAAATTCCAACACATGTGAGAGATGCAACCATATAGCCAAAATGGAGGCTAAGCTCTCGCAACTCAGTACTGGCGTAACCAGTCAGGAGGAGAAGGAAACCACACTCACTACAATTCAAGTCTCACATAGACCTACCACGGCAGCAAACCAAACACATAAACACACAAAAACATACTCGAAGGCTCTAAATAAAAATCTGCCTAAGCCACAGAGACCTCCAAAGCAGACACCCAAGCAACTGCTACCCCAAAACAAAACACGTGCAACACATAGCTCACAAAGCCAGTGTGCCGAGCAGTCACAGCCCTTAAGGCTAAACAACACACCTGATACACTTGTAATAGGTGACTCTATCATCAGGCACACTGACGTCCCACTCACCAGGCTGAACAAGGAGAAGGTCATGGTGAGCTGTCTGTCGGGCGCTAGGATCCACCACATAACACAAGCACTCAGGTCACTCCAAGGCAAGTAAAAATATGACTCAGTCATTGTCCATGCTGGTGTGAATGACCTGAGACGTACCTCCATGGACTACATGAAAAGAGACATAGAGGAGCTCTCTGAGCATGTAGCCCAGGCTGGTATGACCCTGACCTTGAGTAGCATCTTACCCTCACCAAGAATGATGCCACAATATGAAGACAAGATGATCAATTTCAACAATTGGCTTAAGTATTGGTGTCATTCACAGGGGATCCAATGCCTGTCAGCCTGGGATGACATGCTCGACAAGCCACAATGCTTCACTAGGGACGGCTTGCACCTGTCACCCCTGGGCTTTCAGATATTGGCAAAGGCTCTTGCCAACCCCATAGTGCCTTTTTTAGGCAAGGCTCAAAAGACAAACCCACCTCCATAGGTATCACAATGGATAAGAAACTAAGAGTAATGCTACTCAATGCCAGAAGTCTAAACCTCAAGATGCATGCACTCAAAACTCTCCTTAGCATGGAGAACATTGATATCTGTGCAGTAACAGAAACCTGGTTCAAGGCTCCCAAGAGCACCCCAGCACTACCAGGTTATACCTCATACCATGTTTTTTGACCCCAAAACTTGGACTGAACCACAAAAGGAGGGGGAGTATCAATATTCGTCAAAGATACCCACACCTCCAGGTTGGTGGTACAGCACGAAGCATCAGAGACTATCCATGTGCAACTAACAGTGGGTAAAACTGCCTTCCAGTTTATAGCCTGCTACAGACCACCCTCCCAAACCCAGGAACCCTACTCGGCCTTCCTGAGAACACTGGAAAATATGAAGGTCTCTCCAAACACCATTATATTGAATGACTTCAACTACCCAAATATAGACTGGGAGCATTACTCTAGCTCCAACACCCTAGCCCAAAGGTTCCTAGAATTTATAAACTCAAATGCTATGGAACAACTTGTTACCACTCCCACAAGAGGGGAAAACATACTGGAGGACCTGATCATCACCAACGTGGGGACTCTATGCTCCAGACCAGAAGTGTATCCCTCACTGGTAAGATCAGACCATAAACTAATCTCACTAGATATTCACATCCCGACCCCAGCCCCTGCCCAGAAAACCACAGTGAAAAACTTCTCTAAAGCAAATTTCACACTCCTCAAAACTGAGGTGGAATCCTTCAAAGCCCCCGGGCCTGTGCAAATACGGCCCAGACTGCAGAATCCTTTATAAATGCATTCTATGAACACCTTCAGGAATGCATGGATCATGCAATCCCAAACAAAACCAAGACCCAATCCTCCAAAGGCAGGCGCCCTGTCTGATGGACCCCAGCCATAAACAAACTATACAATAGAAGGAGGACGCTACTACATGATAGAGCAAAATCCCAAAAAGGGAAGGCATCTCTGATCAGTAATAGCAAAAAACTATGGGCACTCATAAAATCGTCTAAGGTCAGCTTCGAGAGAAAAATTGCACAGGACACTAAGGATAATCACAAGGCTTTCTTTAGTTATGTTAGGAACCTGGGAATTCCCAGATATGCTCAGAATTAATCCAAGATGACAAAAAATACACCAAACCCACAGACATTGCCAACATCCTAGCTGACAGGTTCAGCGCAAACTTCTCCCCCCCCTTCCCTACCAAAAGGGCAAATATCTATCCCAGCAAAGTGCTGTCCCCCTGACATCTCAGATGCTCAGGTAAGAGCCGCCATCTCCAAAGCAAAAAACACAGCATCAATGGGACCAGACAGTTTCCCGGGCTGCGTCTTACATGAACTCCAAGAAGAACTAAACCCAAACATAAAACTACTATTCAGTCTCAGCCTTACTACAGGACATGTACCCAAAGAGTGGTGTACAGCAACAGTGGTCCCTCTCCACAAAGGTGGTGCCTCAATGGATCCTAGAAACTATCGCCCCATAAGCCTGACTAGCTTGGTCTTCAAAGCTATGGAAAGGATCATCATGGACCTCATAAATAAAGATATTGGGGACCTACAGACACTGGATCCTACCCAGTTCGGCTTTGGAAAGGGCAGATCCTGCCTCTTAAACCTGGTTGATTTCTTTGAAACAGTCACCAAGGCCATTGACGAGGGGAAGGTGGTCCACATAGCCTACCTGGACCTCGCAAAAGCCTTTGATACAATACCCCACTCGGGCATTATAGATAAGCTCACCAGCTTAAATATAAACCCCTATGTCACTAGATGGGTTGCAAACTGGCTCAAGGACAGAACCCACATGGTTAGAATTGCTGGAGCCATGTCAGACTCCAAACCAGTTACAAGTGGCATCCCACAAGGCTCAGTCCTGGGACCTCTCTTTTTCGCTATATATTTCTCAGAGGTACAGGCCAACATGGAAGGACTGTGGCTGACCAAGTTCACAGATGACTGCAAACTGGGCACCATAATCGACTCTCCAGCCGACCCAAGCATCCTACAAAAGGGCCTCATAGAAACAGACAACTGGTGCCAGAGCCATGGCCTCAAGCTAAACGCCAAAAAGTGTATAGTCATCCCCTTCGGCAAAAACAAAGTGCACACAAATTACCACATAGATGGTAATCCGTTAAGTACGGAAGAAGTAATTAGGGACCTGGGGACCCAAGTGGATAGCAATATCTCATTCGACAACCACGTGGCCAAAGTGGTTAGAAAAACATTTTATATTGCCCACCTAATCATGAAGGGATTCACATCTAGATCAGGGGAGGTCATTGTGCCTCTTTACTCATCCCTCATCAGGCCCATAATTGAGTACAATGCCCCTTTTGGGATGTACCTTACCAGACACCTGCAGCAACTGGAAAGACCCCAAAAGTACCTCACCAAGAGGATCAAAGGGCTCAAACAGATGCCATATGCTGCCCGGTTAAAGAAACTCCAGCTCTACTCAGTGGCATACCACCTGCTCAGAGGCGATCAGTGCCTAATATATAAAGCCATGTCCAACCCGGAATTAATGGACATACTGCACCTCAGAAAATCCAAATCCCATTGAGCTACACGCTCGAGAGACTTGAACCTCAGCACTGAAATAAATAGGACATGCTGGAGGGACAGATTCATAACCCAGAGGCTCCCTACACTCTGGAATAAAATCCCAGTCCAGGTTAGGCAGAGTCCCTCATTGACACTCTTCAAGAGGAATCTTGATGAGTGGATGGGAGATCGTAGATTTACTCCGGGTATCACTTCTGTGTCACTATCAGACAGAGGCACCGTATACTAACCTCAAAAAAGGGCATAGCAAAATTCATTTAAAATGGGTGGCGAAAGCCAAACACATTCTGGCTAGGCTTGTAAATGCCCTAGGGCAGATAGCCTAGTATGAACCTATGAACCTATAAACCTATGAACAAAAAAGTATCTGTAGAATGCTTTTTGAAATATAACATTATTAAAATTATTTGAATATAATGGTTAACTTTGTAGCAATTGATTTTTGTTCACTGCTATGTATGTTTCAAGTTATTGGACGGTCAAGCGACAGAAAATGGCTCTTTAAATAAGATTAGGTATTTATTGTTTTTTTTTTGTTTCTGATAGGCTGCGTTTCATGACATCACTTAATGTTTTTATTTGAATATGGGGTGATGAATGTTTAGATAATACTGAAGTAGTTCTTATTATCAAAGGAATGAAAGTGCTTAATATTTTCCTTTCTTTTAGTGGCTTTTGTTAATGCTTTAGTGTCGTTTTCAAGTTTTAGCTTTACTCTCTTTTTTGGTTTCAGAGATAGAAAACAGTTGACTGAAGGCATATAACTGTTTATTAGTCTTCAGATTTACTTTACACATAGATTTTGGTGCATGTATTTCCCCAAACAAGTCATCTTTGACTTACTCATGTATCTTGTTTACTTGTGTTTATAAATCAGTATGACATCTTTAAACTTATGACTGCTGATTTTCACTCTCATTATAATGGCTAGCTTTATATAGATGTTTTCCAAAATAGAAGACTTACTCACCACAAATGGAGGAAAACTCTACATGCCCCCTATTAATAATTACCAGGAGACACTGTCCTTTTCCTACTGAAATGCAGACCCAATCAAACAAGACATCACCACACTCTTTAGACAATGCAGCTATCATGCACTCCTTTTTATACCAAGATACTAGACTGCTTCTGATCAACGCACAAGTTCTGTCTGTATTTCAGCAGTGCAGTACAAAGGCAAGAGAGCTCTTTTGTTTTAAAGTACAAGAGTATTACATTTTTATAATATTCCTTTTAGAGCTCTCCCATTGCCACCTCAACTGTAGTCAAGTGTTTTGCTCAGGTATATACATTTATTTATTTCATTTTGCTTTACTTCTTTTTACTTAATCACCACTTCGAAATTCCAGTCAAGCCTAATCCATAATTTCTCTCTACCCTGTGCAAACCATCATGGCCAGAACAACAGTGAGGTCTGGGTGCATAGAGTTCCAGAACAACTGTCTCACAAGGGTCTATTTTTTTTATTTTTGCCTGCTTTAACTGATTTCACCTTAGCTGCTCCTATATTAGCTTGGACACTAAGCCAACACACTGTGCCAGATTCTGAAACAATTTTTACAAAGGGTAAGATGGTATGTGACTGTCACCAATCTATCAACAGTTATGTAAAGCCTGACTTAACATCTCATGAAAAAATGAATGAGATATGAAAATGATAAAACGTTAGCACAGGTCTGGCCAGTGGTATCCTATATGGGACTTCAAAAGAAAGCAATGACATGGTCTGGTATGCTAATTAAAGGCACATATAAATATTGGTAGAGACCCCCATCATCATCATCATCAGCAGCAGCAGCAGCAGCTCCCTCTTTCCTATTTCCCATACAGAGTCAGAGTGTACTCTGACAGTCACATAGAACCTATGAGCATTATATGTAAGGCCATGGAAAGAATAATCATGGACCTGATACATAATGACCATAGGAAGCCTACAGACACTGGACCCAACACAATTCAGCTTTGTCAAGGTCAGGTCATGCCTATTGAATGGTCGATTTCTTTGAGAAAGTCACTAAGACCATGGATGAAGGTAAAACAGTACATACCACCAAGCTCAACCTGGCCCAAGGTATTTAACACAATTCTCCACTCAGGTATTATAAGTAAACACATAAAATTTGGCATAAATCCATGTGTCACCACATGGATAGCCAATTGGCTCACAGACAGGACACATGTGGCTAAAGTGTGTGAATCCAGAACCAGCAAGAGGCCATTTACTAGTGATGTGCCACAGGGCTGAGTGCTGGAACTACTCCTGTTCAGAATATACTTCTCTGAAGTCAAGGTAATGTGGAAGGCCTCTGTATGACAAAGTTAGCCGATGACCGCAAGCTGGGTGCATTCATTGAATCCCCTAATGATGTAGATATCCTTCAGAAGGGTCTAGAGCAGACAAATGATTGGCACCACAATCATGGCTTAAAACTAAATGTGAAAAAATGCATTATGATACCCTTTGGGTGGTCAAATACCCCTGCAAATTACAACATCAATAGCACTCCCATAAGAGTAGACTCAGAGGTGAGATATCAAGGTACACAAATAGATGGTAACCTGAACTTTGACTGCCATTTGTCCACAGTGGTGAGGAAGTCCTTCTATCTGACACAATTTATAAGTAAAGGCATGACATCCAGATCCAAGGAAATTATTGTCCCACTGTACCCTCCCCTCATTAGACCACTAATCTAGTACAGTGAGCCAAATGGCATGTACTTGTCTAGGCACTTACTACAGCTAGAGTGACTTTAAAGGTTCCTCACAAAAAATACAGAGTATAATCAACATGTCCTATAGGTATAGACTAAAAGCCATATCCCCTTACTATATGTCCTACAGGCAATTAAGGGGTGACTTGTGCCTGACCTACAAGACATTCACAAATCCAGCCCTGATGGAGCTGCTACACATCCTTATGTCAGACAGCATGAGGCTGATCTAATCTAGGGATCTAAACACAGCGACTCAAGAAAAATATGCATGAGACAGAAATATGACTCAGAGATTGCCCTATCTTTGGAAAAGGCTTCCTATTCACATTAAGCAGAGCTCTACTCTGTCCCTCTTCAAATGCAATTTGTATCAATGGATGGGAAATCATAAATTCACACCTGAGGTAGTGCTTATATTCTTTATGGACTGGGGCAGTCTTTAAGATACTCAAGGCATAGGCACAAATCCATGCCATCCTCTTGCCCATATGAGCCATATATTGGTTAAAATAGGGTTATATTGGCTAAGTTTGTAAGGGCTCTTAAGTCGTTAACCTAGTAATCTCCTATGAACCTATGAAGCTATAAACTGTTTTCACCTCTCTTGATCTCTCCTACCTTCTCCAACAATCATGGCTGAATGTCACAAGTCTTCTCTTATACAGTCCATCCATCTCTTTACTGGGCATCCTCATTTTCTCTTGCCTTCTCCCTGCCTTTCCCAAATCTTCTTCACCGAATCATCTTCTGCTTTCCTGCATATGTGCCTGACACTGTAATATGTTCTCTTTTACCTTGTCTGCAACTGGGGCTACTTTTGCTTCTTCTCTGATGTCATAATTTTTTGTTTGACCGCTAGTGTGCTTCTTACCAGCCTTCTGCAACACTTCGTCTCCATCACCTCAAGTTTAAACAACTGTACTGCCTTCACTGCCCAGGTTTCTGTCCAATACAGAAGTACTGGTTGTACCACTGTTTTGTACTCCTTACTTGTCAGCTTCTTTGGTGTTCATCTCAAATACTACCCCTGACACTCTATTCCAATTATCTGCAGTCCTTTTGATTCTGGCTTTGGCCTCCTCATTCAGGTTTTCTTTTTCCTCAACCAGCCCTCCCAGATTCTTAAAAATGTGAACTTGTTCCACTATTTTCCCTTCTATCTCAATATTCAGGTTCTTCTCCTTATTTCTCAGTTGGCTGTCATGAAAACTGTCTTGTCTGTACTCATTTGCATCTCATGTGCCTTCCTTTTTACATTCCATTGCCCTATCCCTTGCTGAAGTTCTTGTTCAGAGTTTGCTTGCAATGCCACATCATCCACATACAGCAGCTTTGTTGGTCTGTTCCCTCTGACCTGTTTGTTTATGTAGTCCATTATTGGTATGAACTGAAGTGGGATCAGAGCAGAACCCTGATGCACAACCACTCTCACTGGGAGACCCTCTGTAAGTCCAAATACTATTTGTACACATACTTGTGACATTTGTTCCTAGTGCAATAGCCTGCACTAATTCTAGCAGTGTTTCCAGCACTAAGAACTATTGCAGGACTGCTCTAGTCAGTTTTCTTGGGACCTTGTCATATACTTTCTTAAGGTTTAGGAATGGCCTGGACACAACATAATATTCTTCTGGAATTTCAGAATGCTGCAGAAGCTAAGCATTCAGAAACTCAACTGATGTTAGTCCTAATGTATACTAATGTTTGAAATGTAAAAATATATACTGCAATGTCAAACAGTTGTCTACTGATATTTATTATGCTGTCTAATGCTTATTCAGGTCAGTTTATTTTAAATGTAGTGTGCATTTTATATTATGTTTATCTTATTTAATCACATATATAATATCATATATGATATAATATATATATATATATATATATATATATATATATATACACACACACACATACATACACATACATCTATAAATATATATATAACTATATATATCTATATGTATCTGTATATGTATATATATATATATATATATATATATATATATATATATATACACACACATATATATATATATATATATATATATATATATATATATATATATATATATATATATATATATATATATATATATATATATATATATATATATATATATATATATATATATATATATATATATATATATGAGTCCATGTTAAATGACCCCCGGATTCACTATCCTTCCTTGCATGACTAAGTCATGCATGGAATCGGCCATTTAGGTGCATGACGGCAGCGCACCATGCATATTAATGAAGGTGCGCTGCCTAAGCTCCTAATATTACATGGAGCATTGAAGAGTGCAGGGGGGGTGTCTGAAAGCAGAGCTCTCAGAATATACATGCACCCGCAATGAAGGACTGTAGAAAGGTAGTACACAATGAGAGAGAGACCGCTCATAGATGTACTCATACCCCCAGCAACATCCCCCCACATATATACCCCCAGCAACATCCCCCCACATGTATAAGAGCAATAAATAAATATTTATTTTTTAATGAAACGGACGAAGCTTAACCGTAGGTGCGCAGGTTTGCCTGTTGCTTAGCTACAGTTAATTCAGTTTAAATAGCAGAAAGAGGATAAAAAGCAAGATATATGGAAATGAAGCATAACAGCAATAGTGTACTGGGCAGAGCATTCTCCATATGAGCAGCCATTCCTGGTTCGAGTCTCACTGCAGTACATTCCATTTTCCAAGTCAAATCAGTGTATGATCAATATTTTTAGTTGCATAACCTAATAAATAACATATATTTGTGAACTGGAGTACTGCATGTAATGCGGATGTGAGGTGTCAGTGTCATAATGTTGCAAAGTCTGCAGATAATCAGATGTGCCCCATACAGTATCACAGATACAAATGGAAAGTAAACTGTGTAATGAATGATAACTCCATACATTTTCCAAATTCATTACCACCCCAAGAACCATTAGACTATTACTGTCTAAAATATAGCAGTAGTAAGCGGTAGTAAACATATTTAAGCACTAGTAAGCGGGCACTAGTAAGTGGGTTTAAGCCTGTTTGTGCAGGGGTAAGCAATGCGCACACAGGTTAAGCAAGATTGAAGCTAATTCACTGTAAGCATATGTAACCGGAGGTTAGCATTGCTTACCTTCACGCAAACCAGCGCAAACCCACTTACAATTGCTTAAAAGTGCCTTAATCACTCTGTATGCATCAGCTGCTGTTCTGGGCAGAAAAAAAAATAAGCAGGCTTTGCAGGTCATGAACCCAGCATCCTCTACACTACAGTCACAGTAGTTAACCACTAAGCCGTCACAGCAGTACATAAGATTGAGGTTTCAACAAACAAATTCTCACCTTGGGAAAATCAAACTGAACATGTGAAAGTAATCTATTATTCAGTGTGATGTTGTATAACCTGCTACATAACATAAATATGTGAACTGGAGTACTGCAGTAAGGCCAGATGTGAGGTGTTATTGTAATAAAGTGTTGAAGTCCCTAGGACCCTATACAGTGTACATACACATGAATCATGGATACCAGACATGTATATAACATGTTATCATCATCATCTTCTTTTGGCTATTCCCGTTAGGGGTCCAAACAGCGAGTCACCTGTTTCTATTTCTTCCTGTCCTCTGCATCTTGCTCTGTCACACCAACCACCTGCATGTCCTATCTCACCACATCCATAAACCTTATCTTAGACCTTCCTCTTTTCCTGTTACCTGGTAGCTTCATCCTTAGCATCTTTTTTCCCAATATACTCAGCATCCCTCCTCAGCACATGTCCAAACCAATGTAATCTTGCCTCTCTGGCTTTGTCTCCAAACCTTCCAACCTGGGCTGACCCTCTAATATACTTATTCCTTATCCTGTCCACCCTCGTCACACCCAGTGCAAATCTTAACATCTTTAACTCTGCCACATCCAGCTCAAACTCCTGCCTTTTTGTCAATGCCACTGTCTCCAACCCATATAACATAGCTGGTCTCACTACCCTCTTGTAGAACTTCCCTTTCACTCTTACAGGTACTCGTCTGTCACAAATCACTCCTGAGACTCTTCTCCACTCACTCCATCCTGCCTGCACTCTCTTCTTCACCTCTCTTCCATACTCACCCTTACTCTGAACTATTGACCTCAAGTATTTAAACTCATCCACCTTCGCCACCTCTACTCCTTGCATCCTCACCATTCCTCTATCCTCCCTCTCATTCACACACATATATACTGTCTTAGTCCTGCTGACCTTCATTCCTCTTCTCTCTAGAGCATATCTCCATCTCTCCAGGGTCTTCTCCACCTGTTCCCTACTCTCACAACACATCACAATGTCATCTGCAAACATCATAGTCCACTGGGACTCCTGTCTGATCTCGTCTGTCAACCTGTCCATCACCATTGCAAATAAGAAAGGGCTCAGAGCTGATCCTTGATGTAACCCCAACTCCACCTTAAACGCATCTGTCACTCCCACAGCAGACCTCACTGCTGTCACACTATCCTCATATGTAATGAATAATAAATCAATGCCAAAAAGCAAATATAATGCAAATGAAATATTAAGCAATGCTAAGTGTTGCACAGCTCCGCTTAATTGGTGTAAGCAATGTGTAGGCTAGCCACTTCAATCTGTGCATTGGTATACCTCTTTAAACAATGCCAACCTTAGGTAAGCAGGTGTGCCCATAACTTAGCCTATTCAAAACCGTCCATTCACAGAAAAGTGTGGGAAATCGGGTGTATTTAAACCCCACAGGCGGGAATACTTCCCATAACTGGTTGCAACTTCCAATTGTAGGCAGAATGGCTGGAGTTGAAGAAGGCACTTGATTTCGAGTGCAGTGCTGGGGCACCCAGGATTTCAGATTCATGGTATGGCTCCTGGTAAAACACCATGAGCAGAGACTACTACAGAGCCAGTACCAGAGCTCCCAGTATAAAGCGGAGAGGCCTGGGATAGTCTCGCCCATGACCTCACCAGTGCCACTGGTATCCCCCAGACTGGTGAGCAGGTCAGGGATCACTATGTTGACCTGAAGAAGCAGAGAGGGGATCTCTTGGATCAGTGGATCCAAGAATCAAGGCAGATGGCCGATGCCCCAGCACTGAGTAAGTAGTCATTCTACTAAGTAGATAATAATTACCTAGCTTGTGTATACTATGGATAGGTATGGCTAAATATCACTGTATTTCTCTGACAGCTGCAAATGAGCAGGCTGCGAACCAACAAGCCCATGCTGCCAGGTTGCAAAGGCTGTGTCGCGAGGCAGGTTAGTAATAATCTTGCATGTACTGTCATAACAAATAAATATAACAGTTCTAGAAAGTGTTGTACCAGTATAAAAATGTATTGTGTATGGGATGTACTGAATAAACTAGACAAAATGACAGGAAGACTGTCATATAGGCTGTATGTAAATAAAGGTGTAATATCCTGTGAATAAAGGTATAGCCCCTGGAGTGCTTGTGTTTATTGTGCTTTCATATGTTGTTGTAGTGTTGCATTCTATAAATAGTCCTGTTGTATTAAGCAGTGTTACCCACACTGTGGTATGCAGATAAAATGTGTAGGAAATTCAGTATAACAATGTTGGGAGTCCCAAGATGTCAGTCATATTGTACAACTAAGGGAGACTTAAACAGAAAACATTGGAATGCTTCACACCAGTTCCCTGATAGCACAGTGTACTGTGATGTTAACTGTAATATTTTTACCACACACAGCAGGGATTTGAATCCCGTGAGTGGTAGTAAGTTGTATGCATAATCATATCCCACAACTGTACAGAGTTTGTGAGAATGTTCAGATAGAAAGCTGTATGCATAATTAGACCCAACTGTACAGAATTTGCTAGAATGTTCAGATAGTAAGTTGTAAGCATAATCATAACCGTCAACTGTACAGACTGTGTCAGAATGTTCAGATAGTAAACTGTATGCATATTCATACCCCTCAACCATTCCGATATGTCCAGCATGTCCAGATAAATGGCCCAAATCTGCTGCCTGGTACCCTGTTCCCCTGACAAATCAGTGTGATGATCCAAGAAGTGTAGGCAGCTTTTAATGACATATAACTGATAGTCAGACCTGTACATAGTCAGAGAATGTATATGAAAACAAACCTGTCATTGTAGCATCTCACCCAAAGTGTATGAGAGCAATTCTCAAAATATTTCACATTAACACCTGCATCTTGTCAAGCCTTGAACAGAGTGTGTGCAATAACAGATTGTGAGGTCTGTGTATAACATCAACATGGAATCTGGGAGTATGTGTAGAAATTGTCCGGTAATGTTAGCAAAGATTTTTCTCCATAGCTATAACAGGTAAGAGGTGTAGACTGTAGGCACAACACAGTTCACTCACAAGCATGGAATCTGGGAGTATGTCTAGAAATTGTCAGGTAGTGTTAACAAAGATTTTCTCAACAACTATAACAGGTAAGAGGTGTAGACTATACGTAAGACACAGTCCACATATATACTAATCTACAAACATAACATTGTACAAAGAAAGGCCATTTGGTAGTGTAATAATACATGTAAGGGACAGATCACTGCAGTGACTAAGAAAGTTGTAAAAACTACAGGGATATATTAGTTGTTAATTGACCTCTCTCTCTCATCCCTACCATATATGCAACAATAACCTAGTTACACACCTCAATGGGTATGTGTACACTCCAAACTTTTGTTGGGACATATGTCCTATTGGTTTATAAATATTCACATTTGGTTCTATGCATGTGCCATGTTAAAATACTTCCATATTGGTGGTCTGTTGCAATGAATGAAACCTGCATGCTGTTTTAATGGCCACTGTTGTTCCATATATGCATGTGTTCTGCTTGCTCTGCAACTGTTTTAAATCTGGTGTCTTGGGTTAATGGGAATTCTGTTATAACTAATCCTGAATGCTGTTGACTATTACTAACCCATATCTTTCTTATAACTGCAACACCATAGCTCGTATGGGAAGGCCGGTCCTAGTGGACCTATCTGTCCCACCTCAGCTGGCCATGGCACAGCCTGGGACCTCATCCTCCATTGGCCCTGCACCACCTTCGGGTGGAACTGCCACAGGGGATGGGGCCCTGCCCCCCTGGGAGTGGGGCTGGAGAGGAACCTGTCACCTGCCATCAGGTCTGGGCAGTGGTGTGTAGGGAGCTCGACAAGGAGTTTCGAGACCAGCTACACCAGCTTGAGAGATGCATGGCCCAATTAGAGGGTGATCCTGCCCCTCCAACCCAACCCCAGCACAGCCACCTTTGGGGCCATGAAGGTGCAGTGGTGACTGCCCATGGGTGGAGACCTTAATCCCACTGTTTCTATTTTGGGGCTCATGGGTTTGCAACTCCCAAACACCCTCCCCATCCAAGGTGTTTCCCCCCAACATGTGTCATATACCAGCCCTGTATGCAGTCTTATCCGTCTTGTCTGTCATCCTACCCAACCTATCATCCCCAAGCATACCTACTCTCATTCCCCAACATCCCACTCTCACCTTAAAAAAAAAAGTCAATCTGTTCCCCCCAAAAAATCTCACCCCATACATAGCTGTCCATTTCGCACACGTGTCCACTGGACACATGTAATCTGGTCTAACTGGCATCACGACATATTATTGTTGTCCTCACCCTTCTCTCAGGGGTTCAAGTGTCCAAATGTACCTCCGAATTCAGTGTATATGCACAGTTGTTGCTGTAGAAGAAATTAGCAGCTATGGACCTTCTCTACACCCTTCCTGCACATCCCTGGCTATTTTCTCTACTGTCTTTCCCTCTTTGTGTCCCTTTTACACCACTTTCCTATCAACCCTTTTTTCTTTTGTTTTAAAGAAATTAGCATGAGGGTAAGCAGGAGTAAGCACTTTTAAGCAGCAGTAAGCGGGTTTAAGCCTGTTTGTGTGGGGCTAAGCAATGCACACACAGGTTAAGTAATTTTGAAACCGAGTGTAAGAAACTGTAACTGGAAGTTAGCACTGCTTAGCTCCATGCAAACCCGCGCAAACCCACTTACAACTGCTTAAAAGTGCCTTAATCTGTATCCAACGGCCCTTGTTTTGCCCAGCAACAAAATAAACAGCCTCTGCAAGGCTGAAATCTAAGAGCCTTCATACCATAGCCAATGTGATTTACCACTAAGCCATGGCAGATATACATACCCTGACGTTTTCACAAACATAGCATCCAGCAATATCATTCAACAGTACAGGAAATGTAGATGTATGTGTGTGTGTATATATATTTATCACTAAATACATATATACCTCTCCCTCTCTATATGATATACATATATATATATATATATATATATATATATATATATATATATATATATATATAAATATCAACATATAGATATATACATATGCATACATCCATACATATATATGTCTATATATATATATATATATATATATATATATATGTGTGTGTGTGTGTGTGTGTGTGTGTGTGTATGTATACAGATATAGATCTATAGATATAATAGATCACATAACAAAGACATATATGACCATAGGCACAGTTAATGGGTATGTGGGGGCTCAAGCAACATACGTCTTACACGTATCAATACCCCCCCAGCCAAACAGGTCTGCCCTGCAAGATAATAC
Organism: Protopterus annectens; assembly: GCF_019279795.1. Lineage (NCBI taxonomy): Eukaryota > Metazoa > Chordata > Ceratodontiformes > Protopteridae > Protopterus > Protopterus annectens. The sequence goes on from NC_056725.1 coordinate 408,969,068, forward strand.
CAACTGTTGTGAATCCCATAACCAGGACCTGATACTACATGGCCACAAGATGTTAACAGTAAGCCATGCCACCTATATATATGCAACTACACATACACACACACAGGTATGCCTAGGAAGATACATAATTAGAGGGTACACACCACACTGAACAGCCAGTATCCCTACAGTTGCAACCTCATCAGATGCACAGTGATTGACTCAACCATACAAAAGACAATTGTTGCCTGAAACATATTCCCACAGAGAAGTCAAAGAATGTAACACCATACACAGGTTGGCCATACAAAAGACAGTTGTTGCCTGAAACATATTCCCAAAGAGAAGTCAAAGAATGTAACACCATACACAGGTTTGCATATGTTTTAATGGTTTATTTGTGTACTATTACAGTTCTATATGCCATGTCATATCACAAACAGAACAATGCAACTGTCAAACAGCTCATTTAAAGCAGTAATCTGAAAGCATAACATATGTTGCTGTCCAGGCAAAGGCTTCAAGTAGTAGAACAGGAAAGACTGACTGGGCCACAGGATAACAATCAATCAACAGTAAGTAATGCAGATGTATAGTCCAGCAGCCTCTAACTACACTCTGTATGCAATCCCTAGGGTGAAAAGACTTCAGCTGACACAATGGGATGTATCTGTTACATAACACTGCATAACTGAAAACATCACAATCACACTGACAAACAGAGCAGTCTGTATGGCAGTAAGCAGTAGGCCAGCAATGTTCCCACGGTGAAATGTATGGTAATGTACAGTCATATACCTTAAGGTGGCTTTCTACTGATATCCCTCACATGTTGTAACAGCCTAGGTTATTTATGGTGCATACCACCCCTACAGACTGACATACCGAGGCATATAACACTGTTATATACACTGACCTCTGGACTGCAGAGGGGCACACATGTGTTGTGCAGATAATGGCTACATATATATGGACCCTACCTCACAATTTGTGTGGAGGGGCCACAACAGCACTGGAATGATGGCAGGAATGGCAGCATGACATACTCACTGGCCAACACATAGGTTCATAGGTTCATAGGTTCATACTAGGCTATCTGCCCAAGGGCATTTATAAGCCTAGCCCATAGTTATGTGGCTTTCGCCACCCCTTTAGTTTGAATAAAAACTATGCCTATCATTTTGCTGTGCCTCTGTCAAGCAGTGACACTGAAGTAATCCCTGGGGTATATCTGCGATCTCCCATCCATTGGTCAAGATTCCTCTTGAACAAGGCCAGAGAGGTGCTCTGCCTCACATGTACCGGGATTTTGTTCCACAGCATAGGGAGTCTCTGGGTGATGAATCTGTCCCTCCAGCACTTTCTATTTATAACTGTGTCAAGGTTTAAGTCTCCCGCCCTTGTGGTTCTGAGGGATCTAGATTTTTTGAGGTGAAGCATATTCATCAAATCTGGGTTTGACATGGCCTTATATGTCAGGCACAGGTCACCTCTGAGCAAGCGGTATGAGACTGAATAGAGCTGGAGTTCTTTCAGTCGGGCAGCATAAGACATATTTTTGAGACCCTTTATCCTTTTGGTGAGGAACTTTTGGGGCCTTTCAAGCTGCAGCAGGTGTCTGGTCAGATACATTCAACGGGCATTGTACTCAATCATAGGTCTAATGAGTGATGAGTACAGGGGACGATGACCTCCCTTGATCTAGATGTGAATCCCTTCATGATCAGGTGGGCGATATAGAAGGTTTTCCTAACTACTTTAGCAACATGAGTGTCAAACGAAAGGCTACTGTCAACCTGGGTCCCCAGATCCCTGATGACTTTTTCTGTGCTCAGTGGATTGCCACCTATATGGTAGCTAGGGTAACCTTGTTTTTCCCGAAGGGTATGACTATGCATTTTTTGGCGTTTAACTTCAGGACATGGCTCTGGCACCAGTTATCCATTTCTGTGAGGCCCTTCTGGAGGATATCTGTGTCAGATGTGTTTTCGACTATGGCGCCCAGTTTGCAGTCATCTGCAAACTTTGTCAGCCATAACCCTCCTGTGTTTGCTTGTACTTCAGAAAAGTAGATGCCGAACAAGAGTGGACCCAGGACTGAGCCCTGTGGGACACCACTTGTGACAGGCTTTGAGTCTGACATGGCTCCAGCAACTCTGACCCTGTGGGTTCTGTCACTTAGCCAGTTTGCAACCCATCTTGTGATGTATGGGTTTACATTCAAGCTGATGAGTTTTTCGATGATACCTGTGTGGGTATTGTGTCAAGGCCTTTGCCAGGTCGAGGTAGGCTGTATGGACTGCCTTTCCTCATCAATGGCCTTGGTGACTGTCTCAAAAAGTCAACCAAGTTTAAGAGGCAGGATCTGCCTTTGACAAAGCCAAACTGGGTTGGATCCAAAGTCTGCAAGTTCCCTATGTCTTTATTTATGAGTTCCATTATGATCCTCTCCATGGCTTTGCAGATAAGGCTTGTCAAGCTAATGGGGTGGTAATTTCCAGGGTCTGTGGAGGCACCACCCTTATGAAGTGGGACCACAGTCGCCGTGCGCCACTCCTTGGGTACGTATCCTGAGGTGAGGCTAAGATTAAACAGCTGTCCTAACTGTGGGTTTAATTCCTCGTTGAGTTCGTGAAGCACACAGCCGGGGACACCATCCGGTCCCATGGATGCTGTGTTTTTGCCTTAGTGAGGGCAGTTCTCACCTGGGCGTTGGAGATGGTTGGGGGTCTACAATCCTCTGGAATAGATATCTCTTGTTGGGGGGGGGGAGAAGTTTGCACTGAACCTGTCAGCCAGTAAGTTGGCAATGTGTGTAGGTTCAGTAATTTTCACATCATTTTGAACTAATTCTGAGCATATCTGGGAGTTTCCTCCTAGGTTTCTAACATAGCTAAAGAAGGCCTTATGATTGTCTTTAGAGTCCTTGGTGATTTTTCTCTCAAAATTTGCCTTGGATGATTTTATGAGAGCTCTTAGTTTTTTACTTATAATGATCAAAGGTGTCTTACCTTTCAAGGATTTTGCTCTATCTTGTAGTAGCTTCCTCCTTTTGTTGTAGAGCTTGTTTATGGCTGGGGTCCACCAGACTGGACGCTTGCCTTTGGTACAGAGAGTCTTAGTTTTGTTTGGGATTGCCTGATCCATGCAATCCTGTAGGTGCTGGTAGAAGGCATTTGTAAGTGATTCAGCGGTTTGAGTAATGTTTACCACTGGCTCAGGGGCCTTAAAGGAGACCACACTAGTTTTAGAAGTGTGAAATCGGCTTTTGAGAAGTTTTTCACTGTGGTCTTTTTGTTTCAGGTGGGGCGGGCGGATGAGGACCTCCAGCGAGATTAGTTTATGATCTGATCTCACCAGTGAGGGGTATACTTCCGGTGTTGAACATTTTGATCCCATGTTCATGATGATGAGATCAAGTATGTTTTCTCCTCTTGTGGGGATGGTGACTAGTTGTTCCATGGCATTTGAGTTTATGAACTCCAGGAATCTTTGGGTTTGAGTGTTCGGGCTTGAGTAGCATTCCCAGTCTATATTAGGGTAGTTGAAGTCACCTAGTATGATGGTGTTTGGAGATACATTTATCCCCTTCAATGTTTTCAGGAAGGCCATGTGAGGTTCCTGAGTTTGAGAGGGTGGCTTGTAACATGCTACAAATTGCAGAGCAGTCTTGCCTATGGTTAATTGCACCTGGATGGTCTCCGATGCATCGTGCGTTGCCACCAACCTTGAGGTGTGGGTGTCCTTTATGAATATGGACACCCCCCCTCCTTTCTTGGTGTTGTCCGGATTTTGGGGCCGGAACGCATGATATGAGGTGAAACCTGTTAGTGCTGGGGTGCTCTCAGGAGCCTTGAACCAGGTTTCTGTCACAGCACAGACATCGATGTTCTCCATATTGAGAAGGGCCTCGAGTGCGTGTATCTTGAGATTGAGACTTCTGGCATTGAGCAGCATTACCCTTAGTTTTTTTCCTTTTTGGTGTTCTAGGGTGGTAGGTTTAGAATTTGAGCCTTGCCTAAAAAAGGCACTATGGGGGTGGCAAGAGCCTTTGCCAATATCCGGAAGCCCAGGGGTGACAGGTGCAAGCCGTCCCTTGTGAAGCAGCGTGGCTTGTCCAGCATCTCATCCCAGGCAGACAGACCCTGGATCCCCTTTGAATGACACCAGGATTTAAGCCAATTATTAAAGCTGATCATCTTATCACTGTATTGTGGCATCATTCTAGGTGAAGGTAGGATACTGCTTAAGGTCAGGGTCATACCTGCCTGGGCTACATAATCAGAGAGCTCCTCGACATAATAACCTCTTACTGCATGTCATATGGACAAAGCCTGGTATGTTGGTGGAGGACAGAGGCCGGTACACAGGCCCATATGTGAAAGAGTGTCATACACTGAGCAAGTTGTTGTTGTTACAGGATAGTCTGCAAAATACCCTTAGACAGGTATATGAAGTAAGAAACTCAAATGGATGTAGTCACCTACTGATAGCACTCAACAAACACACTGCCAGTGATATATCTGACACAAGACCTGTGTGGTGGACAGACAAAACATAGGGCCACAGTTGAGAGCTATGCAGACAGACTGCAGTCCATGTTAAACTAGTATGTACACACAAACCCTGCAACACTGGTGCTATACAATGCATATAACAACACTACTCACACTCTGTCTGTAGTTCTGGAACCTTATAGAAATATGTAGCTGCCCTGAGACTGAGAGCTATTGTTACCTGCTGTTTGTAACACTGCTGCCCACACAAAGGAAGTATGTCCACCATACAGGAAAGGTAAAAGGACCGCGCCTAAATGATGCAGGGATTTATAGTAGTGGGTTGCCATGACAGTGGTAACTGGATGTACTACACAGCATGCTGCATGCAGGTAGAGAGTGGAGGACACTGACTGGTGCAGAGGCCCTCATATGATCATGTGCTTCACCTACAAAACTCCATGCTGCAATATATTCAAAGCAACTCAATCCAGTTGCTGGAGAGAGAGAGAAAGAGATCAAACAAGCTGTAGGCTAAGACTAGAAAAGAATTTCTGAACAGACAGTCACACAACAGGTATGTATATACAGTAAGTATATATGCATGTAATTGACTGTAGTACTTATTTCATAATAATGGGATAGATGATGTTGAATGATTTATATGTGCCATCAGGTGTTGTTGTTGTAATAATGTTCAGCCGAACAAATGCTATGGACACTAGAGTCTGTCCCTGTGGGTAGTGGGCCATACCCATCAACTGTGCAGAGCAGAACTGACTGACAAGATGTAAGCCATCATAGTGTGTGTTGTATAATGGAAAACATGTATAGTAGTGTGGACAATAGCCGGTGGTGGAAGTAATGGCATAATAATGGATATGTGGGTTCCAGAGCTCACCACTTGCAGTATACTCAGGTTAATGTGTAATGTAGCATGATGAAATGCCATAGTTGTGTAATAGGCATATCTGCAATCTTTCCCTATATATACCCCCCTAATGCTAGGCTGTGTCCATATGTGGCACCTGTCTGTGTTGTAACAAGGCAGAACACTCCAGCTGTGCAGGAAGGAGAGTTAGAGATCATGGATCTGATGTCTGAATGTACCATATATATATATATATATATATATATATATATATATATATATATATATATATATATATATGTGTGTGTGTGTGTGTGTGTGTGTGTGTATGTCTACAGATATACAGATATCTACATGTATATATATATATATATATATATATATATATAAACACATATATACAACATAATATATATCTACACATATATAGAGATATATACGTGTCTGTGTTTACATATATACAAACACACACACATATGTATGTATATATATATATGCCCCCCAATTTTGCATCACAATGCTGCATGCTATGTGGGAGGGAATATCACACATATCAATGCACACATATATACAGCAGTGACTTTGTGCAACATGGACAGGTATGTCACTTGTAAACCCCTTGTTGGGACCACATTGTCCTTGTCTGAGAATATGGGATTGGGAATTCGGTGAAGGATAGCAGGTATATTTTTGGAGGTGGGTTGGGTTGGTAGATAGAGAAGAGCACCTACACCGGTGGTATATGGCACGTGGTGAGTAAACACCCTGGATGGTGAGTGTCGTCTGTGATGTGGAAGCCACATGAGCCCCCATATGAAAACAATGGGAACAAGGCCCCCACCTATTGCCACTCACAACAGCAGTTTCACGGACCTGAAAATGCCTGGGTTGGAGGCTGAGCAGGAGTAAAATGTGGACCCTGTAAGTGTGTACTGTGGGCCTCAAGGTGTTGTAGCATAACCCCCTGGTTTGTGTGTAGCTCCCTACACACCAAACACTGGACCTGACCACGGGTTACAGGATCATGTCTGTGTATGCCCCCGGGGGGGGCACCATCCCCTGAGGAGGTTCCACCTGAAGGTAGTACGGACCAGTAGTTGAGGAGGCCCCTGGGTGGGTCCCACATGTAATCTTGCTCTGTCACACCAACCACGTGCATGTCCTCTCTCACCACATCCATAAACCTTACCTTAGGCCTTCCTCTTCTCCTCTTACCTGGCAGCTTCATCCTTCTATTTATTTTTTTATTTATTTTTATCTTTAGCATCCTTTTCCCAATATACCCAGCATCCCTCCTCAGCACATGTCCAAACCAATGGAATCTCACCTCTCTGGCTTTGTCTCCAAGCCATCCAACCTGGCCTGACCCTCTAATATACTTATTCTTAATCCTGTCTACTCTCATCACACCCAGTGCAAATCTTAACATCTTTAACTCTGTCGCATCCAGCTCTGACTCCTGCCTTTTTGTTAGTGCCACTGTCTCCAACCCATATAACATCGCTGGTCTCACTACCCTCTTATAAACCTTCCCTTTCACTCTTACTGGTACTCGTGTGTCACAAATCACTCCTGACACTCTTCTCAACCCACTCAACCCTGCCTGTTATCTCTTCTTCACCTCTCTTCCTCACTCGCCATTACTCTGAACTGTTGATCCCAAGTATTTAAAGTCATCCACCTTCACCAACTCTACTCCCTACATCCTCACCATTCCTCTATTCTCGCTCTCATTCACACAGATATATTCTGTCATAGTCCAGCTGACCTTCATTCCCTCCTCTCTAGAGCATATCTCCACCTCTCCAGGGTCTCCTCAACCTCTTCCCTACTCTCACTACATATCACAATGTCATCTGCAAACATCATAGTACATGGGAACTCCTGTCTAATTTCGGCTGTCAACCTGTCCATCACCACTGCAAATAAGAAAGGGCTCAGAGCTGATCCTTGATGTAATCCCACCTCCACCTTAAACACATCTGTCACTCCCACTGCAGATCTCACTGCTGTCACACTACCCTTGTACATATCCTGTATCACTCCTACATACTTCTCTGCCACTCCCGACTTCCTCATACAATACCACAACTCCTCTCTAGGCACCCTGTCATATGCTTTCTCTAACTCCACACAGACACAATGCAAATCCTTCTGACCTTCTCTGTACTTCATCAACACTCTCAGAGCAAACATTGCATCTGTAGTGCCCTTTCTTGGCATGAAGCCATACTGCTGATCACTAATAATCACCTCCCTTCTTAACCTAGCTTCCACTACTCTTTCCCATAATTTCATGCTGTGACTGATCAGTTTTATTCCTCTGTAGTTACTACAGCTCTACACATCACCCTTATTCTTAAAAATCGGTACCAAAACACTTTTCCTCCACTCCTCAGGCATCCTTTCACTTTCCAAGATTTCATTAAACAATCTGGTTAAACATTTCACTGCCATTTCTCTTAAACACCACCAAGCTTCCACAGGTATGTCATCTGGACCAACAGCCTTTCCATTCTTCATCCTCTTCATAGCTATCCTTACTTCTGTCTTGTAGAGCATGCATATCTGATATGTCATAGATATTGTTTGTTGATGCATAGTAGTAATAAACAGATGTGCATAAGTGCTAGTATTGTGGAATTGTACTGTTGATGTACTGTAATGCTGCAGCCTCCCTGTAGCAATGCCAAAGCTGTGGCCACTAACATTGCATCTCTCACACTCTTATGTATATCCCTCTGATATACTACCAAGACAGCAGCCTATAGCTGGTAAGTATGGTTTATGTTGATGCTTGCCAATACACAGGGCATTTAATAGCTATGGTATATGCCATGCACACATCTAACACACCTACCCTTAATGCATGCTGTACATGTTCACGTATTGTTACTATTAAATGCACTGCATCACAGTGGTGACCATGATGGGGTATTGGAAAGATATGTCAGACACCTGCGAGATAACTAACATCCTGTCATTGTGAAATGTGTCCACAGGGATTAATGTAATGGTGGCACACACAGCCTACAGGAGGAACACATGTGAAACATCACCCTTATACAGTGCACCAACAGTGTATACACCAGTGTTACAATGGCAACTGTTACAGATGTACAGTACAGCATAATGTATTACTGTGGTCCACATTATTAGCTGGGACTTGGCTGTAACACGTGCTGTTCAGTGTACGGGTCACTGCAGACTGACACACACGTGTAGGCCATACTTGTCAAGCATCTGCAAAAAGTCTGAAGGTGGGGAGGGGGTGTCAGCATGACACACCAGTACACTGCAGCAGGGAGCCATAAGGATGGTAAGAATGGCTGTATCTGCACACAGACAGGGTCAGAAACTGTGGCAGATGTAACTCTACACCCACAGAAATAGTGGTGGCAGTGTGTGAACACCAAGGGTTGTGCATATGAGTAGACTTTGCAATCATGCAGAGTTGGGGAATGTGTAAGGCAGACTGACCATACACAATTAAATGCAGATGTGCCATGCTAGTATACTCCTGGCAAGAATAGTGACTGCTATAGTACACATAACAATGGGTGCAACAAAATGTCATGAAAATCGTGTGCACACATAGGCACACACAGGACTGTATGCAATGGGGTTAGCATCCACATACCTAACACCTTTAGTAGACATTGCATGTGGATGTACAGGACATATGGCACATATCAGGCTCATGTACTGTTAATATATGTTGTGATGTTGTCCCATGGCAGATCAAGGAATGGTGCATCACATCAATAAGAGTTGTGTACACTCCCCATAGCCATGATATGATCTGGCAGTTGCCAGTGTAATACTATTGGATTGTTCATACATGGCCTGCTAATGCTGAGAGCTGTAAACCAGACATCAAACATTCACAAAGGACATCTGACCACACATCACCCCAGGTATGTTTTGCTGGAAGACATAGGGGCTGTGAGCATTACAACTGACATAACTGGCACAATACTACACATTCAGCAATGGGATGTACTCCTATGAGTTTTAGTGTACAGTACATGTCAGGGTGCATAACAGGTGCAAAGCAATACTGTGTACATGGGTGCAGTGTTTCCCAGGGGAAGGGGTATCACCTACTAATGCAGGCCATGCCTCACAAACATGTAGACTGTTGCTAACATGGATTAACTATAGCTGTACTGCATGCTGTTGTGTACCATATGTTATGCATGTTGACAGATGGGTAATAGAAGGACTGTGTGTACTATCTTTGTGCAACCTCACCTGTATGTCTGTGTGTGTGTGTGTGTGTGTGTGTGTGTGTGTGTGTGTGTGTGTGTGTGTGTGTGTATGTGTTCATTTGGTCTGTAGGTTCAATGTGGTGTAGTGGGGGGAGGTTGCTGCATGTAGGATGTGTGTGTGCATGTGTGTGTGGTTGTGTGGGTGTCCATGTATGCACATGTGTGACTTTGGAGTTCTTCATATGGCAGTACTTCCCTTTGTGATAGTGCAGTACATGGACATGGACTGATACAAGACACAATAGGAATATTTGTCTGATATGTAATCACAGGACAGCTGATAGTCTAATAAGGTCTGTAGCATGGAACATGCATTGGGAAAGAAAGTAGATATCAGGTATACCCTCAGTATCGCATACAGCAGGGAGGTGAATAACAACCCATGTAGGCAGCACTACAGATAAATTGGAAAATTACTAGACAACAGCAGGGAGTGTATACATATATCACAGTTGTCACATGATAGGTTGATTGAGCAGCATGTCAGGCATGTACTGAGCAATCCTTACACATGACACTACAGTGTGTGACATTATGGAGGGAACGTATCAGCCCCTCACATATAGGGGCCAGGCAAACAAAGTCCCAACACACACAGGGTGAACACTAAATGACAGCAGTGAGGCCATGTAAAAACTACTACACTCAGGTCAAGGAGTTAATGGAGTAACAGGTCTTATGTTGTGGTCACTTGTGTAGGCATTTAGAGGAATGATATGTTAATGAGTGGCATTAATGAGTGTATGTTACCAGGTGTAATGCATGATTGACAACTTATGTGAATAAATGTGGGACTATCTGTAGCATCACAGACAGGTAGGTATTAAGGTGGAGTGAGTGTGTGTGTGTGTGTGTGTGTGTGTGTGTGTGTGTGTGTGTGTGTGTGTGTGTTTGTGTGTGTGTGTATTGTTATGCAGTGCTGGACAGGTTTTAAAGTGTGTTTCTATTTTTCCCCTACAGGTGGCGAGGTGGGTAAGGATCCCTCCTGCATGCTTCCTAAAGTTAGTGTCCATGCAGACACTGATGATGATGAGACCATGATTGAGGCACAGGTGGGATTGTCAGGGGTCGACACAGTGACAACATTTGACACCCCCCTCTTAGCCACCCCACTCCTGCACACAGTTTCAGTGCCTATACATACCCAATCACCAGTGGCCATAGCTGAGGGACAGTTGGCGGTTAGTGGCAGTGCACAGGGGACTGTGATGATCCATGCCAACTGTGTCTTTCCACAGCAGGCATAACCGGATGTCCAGCAGGCCACCACATAGGCGGATGTAATAGGGTGCTTGTGGTAGGGTCGTTGGTCATCATACCCCTGGCAGAGGCACTACAACTGGTACCATCAGGTGCATGTTTCAGGCTGTCATGGAGGCACAGGCACATATAGAAATGTACACCAGACAGGGCCTGAGGCTGCAGAGGGCAGCTTTCTCATCTGTAAGTGACAACATCTGTGAACTTGCTGCTGTCCTCCTTGAACATAATGAGATCATGGATAGATGGTGGGGTGAGATGGTGGGTCTCCTTAACCGTGGTATGTCTGGGCTTGAAAATATGGTGGGAGTGCTGCAATGGCTGTGTGGACATAGGCTAGAAACACCATCTGGTGGTCAAAGTGGACATGCTAGGATACCAAGCTGCTCCAGTAGTGGCAGTACTAGCCCCAGCACATCACTGGGGGTGCTGTCCACACCACACCACAGCAGGCCTCATGCACGTGGCCCTGGCCAGTCCCAGGTGGGACATGGTTTCAGCGAACATCTGTCATCATCAGGGGAGAGTAGCACCTCAAGGCCTGTACCTGCATGTGCCCATGGAACCCCTGGCAGCCACAGTCAGCGTGTCTGTGGCTGGAGGCAGTGAACTACACACCCTGCCAGGTATGGTCTGCAGCTGTCCAAAAACACCTGTACCGACACACACCACATCACCACACCCCATTCAGATAATTAAACCCCTCACCCACACACATGGTGTTAAATGTATGGACCACCCTTGGCCTCTGGAAAACCAGCAACACACCCTACATATGATACCTGTGCCACATCCCTGTCATCCATAACATCAATACAGGGGCTGGCTAATATGGTTCTGATGCACACAGTGACTGTAATACAGGGTAGCAATGTACTGCAGTGTAACATGTTGTCAGGGGTAAAGTGTAATGCATACATGTCAGGTAGTGTAGCCATCCAGCTATGATGCATGTCAGCTGTTAGTAACACTGTGTGATTGTGATCTCCATAATGTTATCCATTTGTGTTGTAGGTGTACATGTGTCAGCAGGAGGATGGTCTGCAGTCATATTCCACAAGGGTTATGGCACTGTGGTGACACCATGGCTGTGACATATCCAGAGTACAGTTGCACACATGTCACAGGTTTGTATAACAGTTATTGCCTTGCCACATAGACAGGTGACCCACAGGGACATGTATAATCTGCAACCTTATGTAGACTCATCCACATACACGCAAACTCTTACTTGACAACACTGTGACTAGACCCCCTACCTAGGTATGTAGTGCTACTGAACTGTGTGGCTTTCTTTGCACACACCACACAATGTTTAGGGTGAGGTGTGTACCAGGTTACATGTTACATGCAGAACATCCACAGACATGTACAGTATGGTAATGGGGGATGTAATGGTCGTATATGGATAAAACATAGTGTGACATACCATCATACACACACTGACAGACACATAATAGGCAGACACACATGTGAGAGACCCAGGCCTATTCGTGGTAACTAACTAGTCTGTGTGTCCAATGTGTTACAGGTAGGCTGCACACAGCACATGTGCAACTGGGCTGTATTGTGGTTTCAGTTACCTGTATGGTTGATGTCGACAGTGGTCACCATAAAGTAGTACATGGGACATATACCGGGTGTACCATGGTGCAATGACAGTGTACACAGCACCCACATCCCCCAGTGGTTATTGTACGCAGTGGAATCCATGATGACTCTCTGACATACTGACAATCACACATTGCCCACGACTGCAATACAACCCATTGTATATCAGAACAATGGTACTACAGGGATATGCATCTAATGCACATGCCACAGGCATAGTAGGGTGTTGCATTGCCATGCTTCATCTATGGGCAGTGACAACACTATCTATGCTACTGTGTGGCAATGCATAGTGTAATAGGAGTATGTGGCCTCAGAATGGTGTACCCTACAGATATGCAGACATGCACACATACACACACTTGCCAGACCTCGATGGGTTTATCATGCCTATTGACCCATTTGTACAACACTGTTGTGCTGATAATGCAAGGCTCATGTAGCCGTTAGGGTGAGGAGTGTAACAGGGTACATGTCATGTCCAATACAGCAGCAGCAACATCTGACTATGGCAATGGTTGTTGAGGTGGTTGTGAAGGCTGTCATGGAGTTCTCACCTACAGGTGTTCTAACACACAGGCACTGCTATCCTCAGTATTGCACACGTACATATGTGTCAGTACTGTGGGGCATTGCTGTAGGTGGTCATAGCTGTGTCCCTGGCTATTGTCCATGGGGAGATGGGTTGTGTAGGGGGTGTGTGTACATTGGTATCATGCTACCTACCATGTGCCAGCAGGCAATCTATCAACAGATACCACTTTGAATAACCTTGTGCAGTATGGACACTCCTCCTCCTGTAGTGTTGTGGTCTTGTTTTGGTGGCCGAAATGTGTGGTAAAAGTTTTAGCCTGGTATTGCAGGGGTGCTTTCTGGAGTATTGAACCAGGTCTCAGTTACTGGACAGATATCGATGTTCTCCATTTGTAGGTGTGCCTCGGGGGTGTGCATATTTAGGTTTAGACTTCTAGCTTTGAGTAGCATTATCTTCAGTTTTGCATGCTTGTATCTGTTACAGTAGTGGATTTTGTCCTTTGAACCTTGCGTAGAAAAGGCACTATGGGGGTGGCAAGAGCTTTAGCCAGTAACCGGACTCCCAGGGGACAACAGGTGCAGACCATCTCTGGCAAAGCATCGTGGTTTGTCATTCATGTCATCCCAGGCAGACAGATACTGGATCCCCTTTGAATGACATCTGAAGCTTAGCCAATTGTTGAAGTCATTGCTGTGTATATGTATATATGTGAGTGTTGATATGTATATATATATATATATATATATATATATATATATATATATATATATACGTGTACATATATATCTCCATATATGTACGTGGATATCTATATGTCCATATATGTATGCGGATATGTATATGTGTATATATCTATATAGATATGTGGATAAATATGTACACATATATGTTTACCATATGTCCAGAACATGGAGTGGAGTCCTACCTCACCACCAATAGTTAGTGCAAGGGGATGTCATGAATGTATAGCAGGTATATATGTAGATTTTTGCTACTGTAATAGGGTTTGTCTTAACAAACATGTTTGGTGTGGGAGGTCACATCTGCTGTAGACATGTGCACCATTGGCTATGAACAGACATCCTATGGACATCATAGTACAGTACTACTGCTATCACAGTAATGATCCTGTGGACTACAGCAGGGATATGACCAATATATGTGGACAGTCGGAAACTCTGTGGTCAGTCCAGACGTGTACAAATGCCCCCTTCATGCATGACATGTGGACCACGTCTCACAATTGGGATGTGGCTAGCCATGTACATGGGTATATCATGACAATACTGGACTACATATGCCCACACAGTTTATGCACGCACACATGCCAGTCTGTCCTGACGCATAATACCTGGTGGTGCAGAGGTCACATGGCCACATATTACCCAGTAGATTCTGACATACATCTGTACAGCAGACCACTGCTGTGTCAGAAATACACAACTGTTATAGTGGCCTGGCAGCAGTATGTCTTGCAAATAACTGGACATAACGGCACACTGGGTAATTACACTAGGCTGCTAGGCATGTCACAAAGCACTGTGCAAACTACAGGCAGACTGCCACAACACTGGACTACATTTTGTATGGGGGAATACACATGTACCTGCAATTATAGTGGGCTCGACATGCAGGTCACAGCACAGTGTGGCAGACACCTGTGAGAAAGTGCATACCCACATCTAATGTCAACCCAACCACAGACACATATGATACACAAGCTTAATATGACACTATAACGACTGTCTGTTAAACACCATCCTCATATGTGCCACTCACACAGTAACCCTACATACACTGGTCATGGCACAGTGTGGTCCGATAGCTGTCTGTGGTATGGGACATGTGTGTCTGGCCCTACAAACATGTGAGCCAATAGGGTAACATACACTGGAGCAACATGTAACATCAGATAGCACAGGACAAGGAACAATGGCATCTGCCACAGCCTGTGCACAGCCCAAGGTATATATGTGCAATACACATACTGTTGTCAATCATCCTAACTCAGGGTTCTGCAACCTGTGGCTCTGGAGCCACATGCAGCTCTTACAACCTGCTGTAGTGGCTCCCTGTACCTCTGAGGATTAATGGCCACTCTACCACACCACACCACACACACACACACGCACACACACACACACGCGCACACACACACACACACACACACACACACACACACACACACACACACACACACACACACACACACACACACACACACACACATCAAGCAATCCCAACACAGGAACACAGTTATGGATGGATGTTAGGTATTGTTCTTATACACTTACTTCTTTTATATTTAGGGTAACTATATATGAAACCATATATGCTCTGTTATCTTCATTTTAGGGGTCAAATAGCTGTTGTGGCTCCCAATGACTTTAATTTTGTGGGAGAGGGGTCAGACATGGCTCTTTGGATAGTGAAGGCTGCAGACCCCTGCCCTACATACACAGGCCACAGTACTGTACACCCAACCGCAGAATGTCCAAGTAATGTCCTCAGAAAAAAACACTACTATACATACCATGTCCAGCAGTCTGTAATCTGACTGGCTTGTTATCAGGTATGATGTCAATGAATAATAATGTACAGAACATATGTACCATATATATGTGGGCTTTATCTGCACAACACATGTGTGCCCCTCTGCAGTCTAAAGTTCAGTGTATGCAACAGTGTTATATGCCCCTGTAAGCCAGTCTATGGGGTGGGGGTGTATGCACCATAACTATCCTAGGGTGTTACAACATGTGAATGATACCAGTAATAAGCTGCCTTAAGGTATATGGCTGTACATTACCATACATTTCACCTTGGGAACATTGCTGGCCTACTGCTTACTGCCATACAGACTGTTCTGTTTGTCAGTGTTATTGTGATGTTTTCAGTTATGCATTGTTATTTAACAGAAACCTCCCATTTTGCCAGCCTAGGTCTTTTCCCCCTAGGGACTGCATACATAGTGTATTTAGCGGCTTCTGGGCTGTACATCTGCATTACTTACTATTGATTGATTGTTATCATGTGGCCCAGTCTGTCTTTCCTGTTGTACTACTTGAAGGCCTTGGCGTGGACACCAACATATGTTATGCTTTTGGATGAATGTATTAAATGATCTGTTTGAGGGTTGCATTCATCTGTTTGTATGTATTTCAAAGTCTAAACAGCTATATGACATGGCATCTACAACTGTAATAGAACACAAATAAACCTTTAATAACTATGCAAACCTGTGTGTGTTGTTACATCCTTTGACTTTGCAGTGGGTATATGTTTCAAGCAACAATTGTCTTTTGTATGGGTGACTCATACACTGTCCATCTGATGAGGTTGCAACTGTAGGGATACTAGCTGTTCAGTGTGGTGTGCACCCTCTTATTATGTATCTTCCTAGACATACCTCTTTGTGTGTATGTGTAGTTACATATACATCTATATATATATGTAAACATATATATGTATCTACCTACCTGTGTCTGTGTATATGTATCTTAGGAATGTTTATTGCTTACACATTGTACATTCACTATGGTAGCCAGACTGTACTGTATGAGATGTTATCAATACCAGCCTCACATCATACAGCTGGCATGGCTTACTGTTAACATCTTGTGGCCATGTAGTGTCAGGTCCTAGTTATGGGATTAGCAACAGTTGGTATTGTATTACAGGGCAGACCTGTTTGGCTGGGGGACTGGAGAATATCAATACATGTAAGACATATATTTCTTGAGCCCCCTCACCCCCATTAACAGTGCCTGTGGTCATATATGTATTTGTTATGTGCTCTATTATATCTATAGATATATATCTGTATACACACACACACACACACACATATATATATATATATATATATGTATATATATATATATATATATATATATAAATATATATATATATATATATTTACGTATATATAATACATATAGAGAGAGGTATATATCTATGTATTTATAAATATATGTACACACACACATACATTTACATGTATAAATACATTTCCTGTACTGTTGAATGCTATTGCTGGATGCTATGTTTTGAAATCATCAGGGTTACGTATATCTGCCATGGCTTAGTGGTAAATCACACTGACTATGGTGTGCAGGGTCCTGGATTTGAGTCTCGCAGAGGCAGTTTATTTTATTGCTGGGCAGAATAAGGGCCATTGGATACAGAGTGGTTAAGGCACTTTTAAGCAATTGTAAGTGTGTTTGTGTGGGTTTGCGTGGAGCTAAGCAGTGCTAACGTCTGGTTACAGTTTCTTACACTCAGCTTCAAAATTGCTCAACCTGTGTGCGCATTGCTTAGCCCCACGCAAACAGGCTTAAACCCACTTACTGCTGCTTAAAAGTGCTTACTTCTGCTTACCCCCATGCTAATTTCTCTTAAAGAAAAGAAAAAAGGGTTGATAGGAAAGTGGTGAAAAAGGAGCACAAAGAGGGAAAGACAGTAGGGAAAATAGCTAGGGATGTGCAGGAAGGGTGTAGGGTAGGTCCATAGATGCCCATTTCTTCTACAGCAACAGCTGTGCATATACACTGAATTTGGAGGTAGATTTGGGCACTCAAACCCCTAAGAGAGGGGTGAGGACAATAATAGGATGTTGTGATGCCAATTAGACCAGATTACAAGTGTCCAGTAGACACATGTGCAAAATGGACATCTATGTATGGGGAGAGATTTGTTATTAGGAACAGATTGCACTTTTTTGTTTTATTTTAAGGTGAGAGTGGGATGTTGGGGAAGGAGAGTACGTATGCTTGGGGAGGATAGGTTGGGTAGGATGACAGACAAGACAGACAAGACAGCATACAGGGCTGGTTTATGACACATGTGGGGGGAAACACCTTGGATGCGGAGGGGTGTTTGGAAGTTGCAAGCCCATGAGCCCCTAAATGGAAACAGTGGGACTGAGGTCCCCACCCATGGGCAGTCACCACTTCACCTTCATGGCCCCAAGTTGACTGTGCTGGGGGCTGGGTAGAAGGGGCAGCCTGACCCTCTAATTGCACCACACGGCCCTCAAGCTGGTGTAGCTGGTCTTCAAACTCCTTCTGGAGCTCCCTATGCACCATGGCCTGGAACTGACAGTGGGTGACAAGTTCCTGTCTGCCCTCACTCCTGGGGGGCCAAGCTCCATCCCCTGCAGCAGTTCCACCCAAAGGTGGTGCAGGGCCAATGGAGGAGGAGGTCCCAGGCTGGGCCCCAGATGTGCTGGTGCCCGGTGTCATGGCCAGCTGAGGTGGGTCAGCTGAGTCCTCTGAGACCGGCATTCCCATATGGGCTATGGTGTTGCCATTTTAAGACAGATATGGGTTAGTAATAGTCAAAAGCATTCAGGATTACTTATAACAGCATGCATAGATATTCCCATTAACTCAAGACACCAGATTTTGAACAGTTGCAGAGCAAGGAGAACACATGCATATATACTACATGACATATGTACAAAGGTTGACTGACTTGTGACTGGAGCTATGAACACTCAATATGAATGGCCCAATTTTGGCATATTGCTGTGATAACCTCACACATTTACTGTCATACCACTGTCTTTTGTGACATATGTCCAATCAGGGATATGAAGTCAGTATCTCTTATAGCTGTCACCATGTAGTGACTGCAATCTTCACGCTATGCTTCTGCAGTTCTCAGATAGGTGTTCTGTGAGTAACACAAGAAATAAAAGGTTCCACACACAGACCAGTCTGCAGATGACCCTACAGATGGGGGTTTCCTCAAAACATCGCACTGTCATGAGAGTTATCACAAAATGCAAACTAACCATAACCACACACACCCTGTTAAACTGACTATACTCTAAATGGAGAATAGCAACATTTACATTCTGTAGTCATGTCTGGCACATCACCCTCCTATCTGTTGGCCTTTTCCCACAGTGTATGTTGTTTGAGGTAAATCCCAAATCCATCTGTGATGACGTTTGCCAAACACCAGATCTAGATTCCAATCACAGTGATTGTCACGGCCCAACACCAACATGATGTTCCTAGATATTGTAGTGTGTTTCCATGCAATTGGTTATGGGAATGTTACCACAGCTCTTTCACATTCATTCAGCTAGAGGAGGACTGCAATTGGTGCAGAGGCCATCAGCTGATCATGACCATCACTTGCAAAACACAAGCTGCTGCCTAAGCAAAGCAGGTGCACATCTCCACATCCACCAGAGAGGGTGTGAGTGGGACAGACAGAGACAATGTACATCAGTGAAGAGGTGGGGCAGTAAAACATAAGCATGTTTGTGTCACACAACTATCAGTACAGGGTGTCAAACCCCTGACTGACTATGCATTACTATCACATGTGCATGCATTTATTGCATGTACTACATAGCTTGCATATTGGTGAGCTGTCCGAATGTATATGTGCTGGTGAGTGACATCTGCAACAGTGATATAGTACAGATATGGTAAGTGTAGCACATGTGCCTGTCCACATGAACAGGTGTCAGTGTCAACACAGCCACACTCTGTAAGGGAATCATATACATTGCCACACATGGCAGGGTCAGGAATACACTTTCGAAATAGTTAGTTTGCCACTAGACAGAAATGCACAAGTGTTACATGCACCACAGGTGTTATCCTGAGGTTCTATGGGCAAAGGATATGTGAATGTGTCTGCCATCAGTCAGTATGCTTCAGTATGCCAATGGGAGTTGTACGGGGTGTGAATGTGGTAGGAAGCATCATACATCACACACACAAACACAGGGTGCCAGTACTGACATGCATGTGTGCATTGCTTCACAGGTGTGTAGTGGTTGGCTGTGCCAGAGGGCTGTACATGGCTAGGTGAGGGGTATACCTTGGCATCAGACCACATGACAATGGTTTGCAGTGTGGCTCAGGGGTGTAGTGTCTGGAATGACCCACACAGGTAGGTATTGCATTCACCAGCCAGTCACCTGGGTTACTGTTGTGTGTGGCCACTGCTGTGCATTGCTTGCCATGTATGTGTTCTATAATCCATGATACAGATGGTGTGTAGGATGTGCACACATCCCACATTCATGTACAGTGACATGTGGAAGTGTATCTGGGTTGCCTAGCCCATGTTGTGTACACAGATTGTTATCATCAGATGTGCCAATCCTGAACTCTTGTGGCAGGACCTGCTAATGGACAGCAGATTGACCCTGCACCTACATTGATAGCATGATACAGGTATTCCCTAGTGTCAGTGGCATATGTCCATGCAGGGCATGTGTGCAAGGCATGGTATGTCCTTTGTGGGTCACATTTGATGGCACCACAGATGATGCAGGAATCCTTGGGGAACATAGTGAAGGTGCACTGTCTGCAATTATGTGCCTATTGTACTGACAGACAGGGTGCCATGCCCTCTGTAGCCCACTGCAATCACATCATGCTTACTATCTGTGAACAATATGAAGGGTACTACCAACATAGCGGTATTTACCTAGGCAGGTGTGTTTGTGTATGAGACATGGGTTCAGAGTGTACTCTGGGTGATACTAGGGTTGATACTTTGTTCACCAGGTCTTTTATCACATGTAGGGGGTATGGATTGGCATCCCAGCCTCTCAGCTGATTGACATCCATTATCCTTGTAAAGTGACCATTGTAACATATAATATGGCCACCATATAAGAAAATTACAAAACCCGCTTGTCAATGAGTCCAGTTGCTACCCCGCCATTACACAGGTTTCGAATGACAACACACACACACACAGACACAGACACACACACACACACACACACACACACACACACACACACACACACACACACACACATACACACACAGACACACAAACACACACACACAGACAGACAAACACACACACACACACACACACACACACACACACACACACACACACACACACACACACACACACACACACACACACACACACACACAGTTGCCATGGCTGGGATTGGAACTTCTACCTAACTAGTTTATCACACTACAGCATTATGCAGTTATAGGATGCTCTACAGAGATTACTTGGCTGTTCTTTCCCCAAAGGTGTATTTCACAGCTGATTACATCAGCAGACTTGACAAAGTAGGGCAATGGAGGTTGTAGTGCATGTGAATTATCTTAAAAGCATTGCTGCCTACACTGATAAAGGAACACACATACACACACATCCACACTTGCCATGTCTGGGAATAGAACTCCTACCTAACTAGTTTATCACACTACAGCATTATACAGTTATAGGACGTGCTATGGAGATTACTGGGCTGTTCCTTCCCCAAAGGTGTATTTCACAGTTGATGACATCAGCAGACTTGACAAAGTAGGGCTATAGGGGGCCAGTGTGTGTGTCTATATTCCACAGGTATGTGTATACAGCTACTACATGAGTACTGGCTTGTACAGTCATGTTGCACAGCTAGCACTTGCACCAGACAGTCTGTAATGCTGAGGGATACCTGTGGTTGATTTCTACAATGAGTGACATTTACACATCATGTGGTTGTAGCCATTTGGCTGTGTGCTAGGTGGGACAGGCCTCATAATGGAAGGCTCTTCGTCACTGTCACTGTCTTCCACACATCTATGTATGTGTAATTTTGGCATATTATAGTGTGTTGTCCTTGGATATATGTGTGTATTCCTATCCAGTGTGTGTGCAAAGCATGACTGGTGCATACTGAGGAGTGTATGCACTAACATCTGCACCTGTCAGATATGTATGGTCCACTGTTGTTGGCAGACATGGGCTTCATTTGTTTAAAGGGGCACTATCTCATTTCTAAAAGCAGTTGCTTGCTAGAGGACTTTGTTTACATTTTAGTCCTGTGTAAGTCACATGTTCACACAAAGGCTGGGTTTTCAGAGAAGTTGTTAGCATATTACAGGTCAGATTTCACAAACCTCATTTGGAGGTGGGTTAAGTGCTAAATGTTTACAGTCTGTCCTTTTGTATTTTCTTTTCCCTACCCATGATAAGTTGAATGACTGGTTTAGCCTCAGCCATAGATGCTGTCTAGTCACACTCAGATCCGAAGCCTCTGCAGCAGTGAAATTACATCTTTAGTATGTGCTCTTTTTTTTCGGATATATGTGTGTATTCCTATCCAGTGTGTGTGCAAAGCATGACTGGTGCATACTGAGGAGTGTATGCACTAACATCTGCACCTGTCAGATATGTATGGTCCACAGCCTAGACAATTATATTTTCTTTCATTTGATTTTGTTTCATGCTCGTTGCTACATGCTTTCCCCCTTCACTGGTAATTATTTTATATGGTCAGCAGTAGAGTGCGTATTAGTGCATTTACTCATATAGACATACATTTGTAAGACAGTTTCTCTCATTTCACAGGACAGCATCGCTTAGAACAATTGCATCTGGGAAACAAATGTCCTAAGATTCTAGAAGAATAAAATCATATAACGTTTCAATAAAAAACATGTCAGACAACTTTGAAATTGAATCTTGTACTAAAAGCATTTTCCCATTAGCTGACACCCTTCAAGAATCACACAGTAACTGTCTGTATATACTAATTCCATCCAATTGAATTTAACTGAATTTAATTTATTTTTCTTTCCTGCAGTGTGTTAAAATGTTAGAATCCTTCACTCTTTTCCTGAATATTTGTCTACAGTAGAGTTATACTGGTTACCATTTGAAAGCTGAGGCAAATGTAGTCTCTATATTTTCCTATATTTTCCTATCTGTGTGCATAAGTATTTATGCAATATGTAATTTATATTCATGTGGTTGTAAAACCACAGCCTTGCTGTGTCTTACTGACTGGCTTGCAATTCAAGGCATTCTTGAATATCTGTCATATTTGTATGTGCTGGATAGGTGATGATGCTTGCATTTTTTTTTTATTTTGTATGCAGTGCACATAATCGTTTTAGTGGTATACTTCACTGTTAATATTGGAATTCTCATAACTTTTCTCTACCTTGCCTCTTTTGTGACTCAGATGGCTGTGTTGATGAGACTACTTACCCCCTTATCTAAATGGAAATCAATAATTTAAATAAATAAATGATGTGTCATTATATGTTTATCATATGTAATGCCTTGATTGTTTAAAAACTATTTGCTGTATATCTTTATGTCATTATAGATCCACATATATTTGTATGTTTGCACACACATATATATAAATATGTCTCTGAATTTGTGTGTGCCTTTGTTTATGTATACAGATGTACAGTCACCTATATGTGTGGTGTATTGGTGGATATATACATTCACACTCTCGTACAGTGGCATGCAGGAGGTATTTTGACTAAGGTGCCATTACAGCTGCTGTTAACAGCATTTGTGTCACTGACCCGTTAGTGCTAGTTTTACACATAACAGTTTTTTCCATTTGTCACATGTCACTTGACGAATATTAAAAGTGTGACTCAAACTACAGAAACTACAGACCCATAAGCTTAACCAGCCTTATTGGTAAGGCCATGGAATGAATCACCATGGACCCTATAAAGAGGGACATAGGCGATCTCCAGACCCTTGATCTGACACAGGATGGTTTTGTCAAAGACAGATCATGCTTCTTTGAAGCAGTCACTAGAGCCGCAGATGAGGGCAAGGTAGTGCACAAAGCCTATCTTGACCTCACCAAGGCTTTTGAATACCATCCCCCTCTCTGGAATTATAGATAAACTCACTAAACTGGGCATAAATCCCTATGTCACAAGATGGGTGGCCAACTGGATCACTGACAGAACCCACACAGTAAAAGTAGCCGACTCCAAGTCCGACTTCAGACCAGTGATGAGTGGAGTACCACAGGGTTTGGTCCTGGGTCCTCTCCTGTTCGACATCTACTTCTCTGAAGTGCAGACCAACACAGAAGGTCTTTGGTTAACAAAGTTCACAGATGACTGCAAACTGGGAGCCATAACAGAATCACCTAATAATGTAGACATTCTACAAAAGGGCCTCACAGAGACAGATGCTTGGTGTTAAAGTCATGGCCTCGAGCTCAATGCCAAGAAGTGCATTGTCATTCCCTTTGGGAAAAACTCAGTACCCATGAACTACCACATAGGTGGTAGCTCACTAAACACTGAAAGTGTAATAAGAGACCTCGGGACACAGGTGGACAGTAGTCTCTCCTTTGATAACCACATCACCACAGTAGTCAGGAAATCCTTCTACGTGGCACACCTCATCACAAAAGGGTTCTCCTCTAGAAAAAAGGAGGTCATTGTTCCTCTCTACTCATCCCTCATCAGACCCATTATAGAGTACAATGCCCCATTTGGCATGGATCTCACAAGACACCTACAACAATTGGAAAGGCCACAGAAATACCTCACTAAGAGGATTACTGGCCTCAAACAGATGCCATACTCAGACCGTCTCAAAAAACTCCAGCTCTACTCCATTGCATATCACCTACTCAGAGGCAATCTCTGCCTAACATACAAAGCTATGTGAAACCCATAGCTGTTGGACATGCTACACTTACAGATATCCCAGTCTCTCTGAACCGCATGCTCTAGGGACCTAAACTTTGTCACCACAAAAACAGAACATGCTGGAGGGATAGATTCCTGTCCCAGAGACTTCCCATACACTGGAACAAACTGCCCATTCATGTCAAGCAAAGCTCCTCATTGGCCCTCTTTAAGAAAAATCTTGACAACTGGATGGGAAATAGAAAATTCACCCTGGGGGGTGCTTGACAGGGGCACAGGAAAATAATTTTCTTGGGTGGCGAAAGCCAGGGAACCATTTTGAATAGGCTTATATAGGCCCTAGGTCCGATAGCCTAGTACCTACCTATGAACCTATGCCTGTTACACCTGGTGGACTTCTTCAAAAATGTCACCAGAGCAATAAATGAAGACAAATCCATGCATGCAACCTACCCTGACTTAGCAAAGGCCTTCAACACAATACCACATTCGAGTATCATTGATAAACTCTCCCTGTTGAATATTAACGCTTATGCTGTCAGGTGGGCTGCTAACTGGCTCACCGACAGTTCACACTCAGTGTCAAAGTTGGGGACTTTACCTCAACCAGCAGACCTGTCAGCAGTGGGGTTCCACAGAGTTCAGTGCTGGGCCACCTACTATTTTGAGTATACTTCTCAGAAGTTCAGGCCAAAACAGAGGGGCTGCGGCTGACTACGTTTGCTGATGACTGAAAATTAGGTGCACTCATTTAATCCCCAAATGATGTCAATACACATTGAGGGATTTAACACAAATCAATGACTGGTGCCAAAGCCATGGACTCAAAGTCAATGCTAAAACACCCCCTTCAGTAAAAACGATATCCCTCCAGATTATGATATAAATGATAATACCCTATGTAAGAACTCAGTAGTGACAGACTTGGGAACGCAAGTCGACTGTAACCTAAACTTTGACCACCATGTGTCTACTGTGGTAAGGAAGGCATTCTATGCTGCTCACCTCATTAACAAAGGCACTGCCTCAAGAATGAAAGAGGTCATAACTCCCTAGTACTCGACCCTAATCAGGCCAATAATTGAGTACAATGCTCCTTTTGGTATGTAACTTATCAGGCACCTGCAGCAACTTGAAAGACTTCAGAGATTTCTAACCAAGAAAATTGCAGGGTCTCCAACACGTCATACATTGACAGACTGAAGGCACTGTCATTGTACTCTGTAGCTTACAGACTACTTAGAGAAGACTTGTGCCTGGCCTGCAGACCAATCTCATATCCAAAACTAATGGAAATGCTGCACATCCACAACTCAAAAATGGATAAGGGTCACTTGCTCCAGGGGCCTTAACCTGGCCTGTGACATAAAATAGGACCTGCTGGAGAGACAGATGTCTCCCAGAGGTTGCCACTCCTCTGGAATAGGCTACCAATTCGCATCATACAGAGCCCCTCTATGACCCTGTTTAAGTGTAGCCTGGATGGGAAACCATAATTTCTTTGCGGAGATTTCACCTATGACCCTCCTAGATATGAGCAGTCATTGCTAAGTAAAATCTTAAGTTTTGGCTAGATCCTTTACATTAGGTATCTCTAGTATTATATTGGGTTTACACGGCCAGGCTTATAAACACCTTTGGTCAGTAGTCTAGTAACCACCTATGAACCTATCAGGTAACAAGAATATTTTTGCCTTCACTCATCTAAATTTTTAGAGATAATAATCTTACTTGTGTGTTGGTGCACTCTCAGACTGCACTGCATTTTTTTCAGGATTACTGTTGTCATATCCCTAAGAATTTGTTGGGGAGAGGTACTTAGGAGGAAGCAAGCTCAGCAGCATGTGGCCAAGAGTAATTACATGTAGACATTAATTTGCCATTACAGAGTAGGAGCTCTTCCTGGATATACAAACAGAAGTCAAACAAGGTACTCCCAACTCAAAATTGAACAACATATGTATAGCTCAGGCAGGCAGCAATTGGCAAAAAGGGTGAAGTGAAGAGTAACCGGATATTTTACATTATGTTCCCTTCACAGTGGGATCAGTTCAAGACAGTGGCATTGGAAACAGCACCAGTACCAGTGTGGGTAAAAATTCATTCACAGTATCAGTAGACATATGAGAATAACAGATAAACATCTTCAGTAGGGTAATTAGGAGGCTTACACAAGGGAACTACAGCAGTTTAGAGACACTAGGAAGGTGCAAGGTTGTCCAGTTTATGGCTCATAGCAGTAAAACAATGGAGGGCACACATCACATCTGGCAAGCTATCAGCTGGCTGCACAAAGCTATAGGGAGGCAGTGCGAGTCTTATGGGACAAACTCCAAAATATATGTCATGAGCAATGCAACCGATTGTTTTTCATGGGTCCATATTATATCAGTGAAAGCTCTCTTTAATGAATGCCATTTCATCAAAAATGCTATTCATCGAATTCTGCTCTTGTGGGGGGCTGTGCCCCCCTGCTAATTATATATACCAACTCCAAGATCGCACTACAGTGAGGAAAGGACACATTTTCTGATCCTCCCTGTATCATGATCTTACTATGAGCAGCAGCATCTTCTCATGTGCAGTGGGCAAGGACATCATATGAAAACATTAAGAAATTAGGAAGATGGAAGTGCAATGCTTATGAAAAATAGCTGGAAAGTAACCTCTTCTACCACACCTTACATTGCTCTGTTTTATTTGCAAAACCTGGGTGCTACCTGTAAGACACACATTGCGCCTTCCAACAATACCTTTTGTTGACTGGAGCTTCCTGCATGTTTGATCACCTGGTACCTTGCCGGTGCTCTTCCATATGAATGGAAACGGGTCTACTTTTCTTCATCGAAGTTACATTACTTTGAAAAAGAAAACTACGACCCCACTTCAGCAAAAGTGCACTTCAACGAAAGTGCACTTCCGCTGAAGTCTAGGCACCTGATCGCCTCACAAATAAAAATAAAAAATAAAAAAAACACATGCTTTTGCAGGGGGGCAAGCCCCCCTGCACCTCCATGGAGGGTTATGCCCCCCACACTCCCCCACTTAAATATACCAACTCTGAGATCAAACTACATCAAAGAAAAGGGAATATTCCCATTCTGTGCTGTATTTTGATCTCCTTAGTTAGTTTTCAAAGTTTCACTACTTCGAACAAGTGGGTTCGGAAAAGTGAAGTTCAAAGTATTGAAACTTCGAACAAAAACAGTAGACCCAATGGAAACACCTGTCTTGTATATTACCTCCTGGAGCATGTTGACATTACCTGCAATATACTGTGGAACCAAGGTATAACGTAAAATTTGTGTTAAAGCCCAAATTATATTTACACTGAAGCCACATAGTTTGCTGAGCTGTGCACCCATCCACAATCCTTACTGTTGCCTACTATTCATGGCGTTGCTTATATCAAGGGTTCAAACTGCATTTTTGAAATGTGCAGTTCTTGCTTTGTATGCCATTCTTCAGCAGACAGAGTGCTGCCTATCAGTAAAGTACATGGCCCATTCCACACTGCTTGACCTCTTACAGCTATGCAAAACTCACACCACCATGAACACCCGTAACAAAGACTGTAATCTTGTATAGACAAAGAAATGAGACACCGCTGGCACAACAGATTTCTACCCCTAGGAATCATGTACTTACTAAATAAACTTCCTATGCATGTCAAGCAATATTACACATGGTCTGTATTCAGTAGTATTCTGAATGAATAGCCTGGAAATCATAAATCCTCTTTGGGGTATATAGGACAGTGCTTCCTGACCATGGAGCTTAACTCACTCGACAATGTTTAGGTTTAGCTGACTACGCTTATCACTGGTCTTTTTAACTGCATGTCTAGTATATACCTATGAACTTATCAACCTAATATACAATTACCAAGTATCTCACAAATGTGCATGCTGCATATAGAATACATATGCAGACAAAAAAATCAGTTTATATATGAATGTACTTCTATAATCCGTCTCATTTGAATGTCAGTATACGGTCATTAGCATATACTACGAACCAAACCAATTTTCATATTACCATGACTGTGCTACAGATATCCCTGAACTGCACGTGCCCTGCATGACAACAATTACTGCATAGTTTACTTTTACACACTGTGCTATTTTTACTTTCTTAATACCCTCTACTGTGTTTTATGTCCTGTAAGAGTACCAACTATACGCACACATAACAAGGTACCTGTAAACAAGCAAGTAATGAAAACAACAAATATATGTGCACTGTACTTACTCTCCAAGGTACCATGAATTAAACTTAACCTCTGAAATCATTTGATTTATACCTCTTATTTCTTTATTCAGCTGTTTATTTGTTTGTTTACTTACTAATTTCAGCTTGATAACCATGTAAGTGGGAGGCTAACAGACCCTTTTGAGTCAACCTGAACTCCATGGATCAAGACAAAAACAGAAAATTGTAAATAAAATAAAGAATTATACCACTTTCTGAAAGAATGTGAAATGGTTTGGCAAAATGCAGAAGTGGAATTCAAGCAAGATGATGGCTGAAAAAATATAAGAAATGAAAATGTGGACAAACTATAACTTTGCAGGCTAGAATGGCATTATTGCTCATGCCTGAAATATTTGTATATACATATGTTGTTGTTGTGTCTCTTCGGCTTTTCCCGGTTAGGGGTCGCCACAGCAGAACTCCGGTCCGCTAATGATTGGCAGTAGATTTTTACGTGCCACGTTGCTGGTCCTGACGCACAACCTTCAACGAAGGTACGCCCATTCACACATGTCTCCACACAGAAGACACTCTAACTGAGAATCGAACAGGACAATGTCTTACTGTGAGGCGACAACGCTACCGCAGCACCACCACTGTATAACTATAAATAAGCTGTTTAAGAGTGGCTATGTTAAGTATACAAGGATCTCCCATTTTTATTTATTTTTGTAGTTTTATGTGCAATGGTGTTCTTTAAACTGAGTTTGTATTACAGATGTTTTGCATTGTCATGATTAATCAGCAAATTGTCTATTGCAATAAAATATCACACTTGCTTTTACTTGCAGTTTACACTGTTTCACTGTAAACCTCTTACATTATATCAAATGTTTCTATCTATGCCTAGATATGATAGTTATGAAACAAATAAATAAAACTATGACTTCACATGGAACCTGTGTCTGCTTGCTTGCTTATTTATTTTGCAAAATAAATGAAACTACAATTTCACATGGAATATATGTCTATTTACTTATTTATGTATGAAGTTGTACTGACCAGTTCTAATTAGAAACAAAAAAGTCTGTCTAGTATATATGAATATACATGCACTAAAAGCCATTCATTTCTTGTGATTTCATGACATTTCAGTTATAATTGAAGCCATACCTCTCAACCTTATAGTGCAGAGAGAAAAGCCTTGACAGAAACATTTAATTGGTTAAAGTAGTTAAGAAAGTCCAAGATAAAAGAGTAGACGCCAGTAACTTTACTTAAAAGTGTTACACAACAGCAGTAAGGTACAAGCAGAAGACAGAGTCCATATTACTCAAAGATGACTAGTTACACCCCAGGAAATACCCTCTACCACTTATCCCCTAACGGTTCCTAAAGCATGGGTCCTTACTGTGCTGTGCTCTACAAAGTTAAACATAGTACAGCAATAAACTCTGATAACATCCAGGGATGCCTCCTATATAGTTTGAAAAATGACACCCTCAGGCACACTAAAATGTCTATTCAGTCACAGCCTCCAGACAGGCTTTGTCCCTAGGGATAGCAGGACCGCAACGGTCATCCCTCTACATAAAGATGGACCATCAACAGACCCAGAGAACTACAGACCCATAACTTAGACTAGTCTTATATACAAGGCCATGGAAAAAAGTTAAAATTGATCTAATAAATACATAGGAAATCTTCAAACACTGGACCCATCCCAGTTTGGTTTCATCAAGGGTAGGTCACAGCTACTAAACCTAGTGGACTACTTTGAGAAGGCCACGTGAGCCATGGATAATGGGCAAAAAAGTGCTTACTGCCTACCTTGACCTGGTAAAGGCATTCAGCACACTACCTCACTTGGGTATTGTAGACAAACTCAAAAATTTAGACATACATATGTAACGCGATGGATAATCAAATGGCTCATGGATAAGATGCATGAAGTTAAGATGGGGGAATCTGCCATCACCAACAGACCTGTTACTAGTGGTATTTCACAGGACTCAGCACTTGGATCTCTCCTGCTTGGAATACACTTCTTTGAAGTCACAGCAATTATAGAGGGTCTTTGGGTGACCAAATCTACAGATGACTGCAAGTTGAGTGTAATGACTGATTCCTGCAAAGATGTAGATATCCCAGAGAAGGGTCTGAGAGCAAAGTAACTGGTGCCAGAAATATAGCCTAATACTCAATGCCAAAAATGCATATTTATACCCTTTGGGAGGATGACCACCCCTGAAAATTACAACACTGATAACACTCTAAGAGTAGACCCAGTGGTAAGGGACTTGAGAACTCAAGTTGACAGTAACCTGAACTTTGAGAACAATGTGTCTACGGTGGTGAGAAAATCCTTCTGTGTGGTGCAAGTTATAAGTTGTGGCATGGCATCCAGATCTAAGACCATAATCCCACTATGCTTAGCCCTCATTAGACCAATAATCCAGTAAACTGCATACTTCAGCATGTACCTAACCATGCATTTGCAACAACCATAGTGGCCACAGAGATTCCTCATTAAAAGAGTATGGGGTGTAAATAACATGTGCTATGTGGAAAACTCAAAACCCTTGCCCTTGTACTCAGTCTCCTACCAACTACTGAAGGGCAATCTATACCTAGCCTACAAGGCCTTCTCAGATCCAGCTCTGATGGATATACTACACATTCACAAAACAAACAGCACCAGAATTATCCAATCTAAGTATCTAAACGTCATCTGTGACATAAGTAAAACATGTTGGAGGAACAGGTGTGTGCTTGCGAGATTACCCTTTTTCTAAAAAGACTACCCATTTATGTGAAACTTTGCTCTTCTTTAAAGCCTGTTCAAATAACATTTGGACTAATGGAAGGGAAATCATAAATTCAACCCTGCTTGTCACCTATGGTCTTTATGGACAGCAGCAGCTTATAGATGCTTTAAGGTACAGGCATACGCTAAAGTCTTTCTGGTCCTTGGGCATTGATACTTACGAAAACTAAGGCAAGAATGGCTAGGCTTAAAAAGGCTCTAGGGCCATTAGACCGGTAACCTTCAGTGAGGATTTCTTGTACTGAGTTGTAAATGCATGAAATTGCTTTCCTTACAAATTTATGTAACAAGAAGATCCAGGAATACATATAATAACCAAAATCAGCTATAGTGGAATGTAGAAAAAAGGTAGGACACTGGTTAGCAATGAGCTTCTCTTTAAATAAGCTATACTTTACTGGGTATGACACTGATGTACACAATGTACTTTATATAGCATACATCATGGACAGAAGTAAGTTAAAAAATAAAAAAGACATCTAGGTACACAAGTCCCAGGATAAAAAATCCTCATGTGCACACTGGTTCCAGGACTGTAAAAACTGACAGCGTAGAATCTTCAAGACACAGATACATTCCAACAATGGGGTTAGGCCAGGTTCAGGGGGAGGATGCCTCTGCCCCATTGTAGAAAGAAGTAGTAGTCCACAAAAACTGATAGGCCAGAAAAGAGCCATAAAGAAGATAAAGTGGACTACTGAGAATAAAGAAAGAAATTATGTATTGTTACCATTATGCAAGAAGCCCAGGATTTCCAGATATATGATATTCAAGGAGATTAAGAGAGAAATCAGAGGGAAAAAAGCACAGACTCTACATGGTGCCCTACAGAGGAAGAGTTGTACAGATCAACCACTTTGGGCATCTACTGTCGTGTGCAGTATCCTCAAGATAGGAGAACACGGATCGCAGACTGCATACCATGGCTGGGCTAGCCACTTGACAGTGTAAAATATGGCTCTAGGTGATTTGGTCTTGTTGACTAATGTCACCAAAGGGGCATGGGTAGTCACCGGTGATAAGTGGGTTGAGGACCTGGCCTACTCTGACCTACGCCAGGGACCCATGCTAATGGTGGGAGAGGTAAATGTGCCACTATTGGCCAATGTGTGCCCACCATAAAGCCCAGCAGCATTGAGTCAATAAGCTATTGGCCAGCCGGTGTCTAGTTGCCCAGCCAGGATTACCTGGGATAGGTTGAGTGAAAGCTGGACATAAAACCAACCAACCTGCCAAACATGAACTGAGAATTGCTACGCTTAATGAAGGTTCACTGACAGGATGCAGCTTGAAAGTGGATGACATGATGATACTGGTGATCCAAGAGACAAGACGGAAGGGCGGTAGAGCAAAGCCACTTGGCTTGGGATCCAGACTCTACTACTCAGGAGGGGGACAGGCTAAAAAAGGTGTAGGAATTGTGGTGAGAGAGAGGTTTCAATAGGCAGTGAGGCATATCATCAGAATTAATGACAGACTCATGGCAATCATACTCCAGTGTAATGATAGGGTAGTATTTATAATCTCCACCTATGCCCCACAGCAGGGTTGTGATAGTGAAGAAAAAAGTGCATTCAGACAGAAGTTGCAGGACCTACTAGATAAAGCAGGACAACATGAATTGGTGTGGATAATGGGTGACTTGAATGCACATATTGGCCAGACAGAACAGGATGTGAGGACTGCTTGGGTCCACATGGGTGGGCCAACAGGAATAAAGGAGGAGAAGCCATTCTAGACTTCTGTCTGGCAAATGGCTTAATAGTAGCCAACACATGGTTCAGAAAGGGAGAGAGTCACAAGATCACATACAAGAGTAGCTATCATGCAACTCAGGTAGACTTTCTCCTAGTAAGGAAAAGGCACTGGGGTAGGATCCATGATTGCAAAGTCATCCCCAGTGAAACAGTTGGCCCACAGCATAAACCACTAGTTGCCACAATCAGCTCCAAGCAGTGGTCAGACAAGGCTCTAAGGTCAACAGAGACCAGGCTGAAGACCTGGAAGCTGACTGGAGAGAAAGTACAACACTTCGAGGAATTACTCAGAGCTCTAGCACCCCAAAAAGTGGAGCAAATAGGTGGAGCTGAACAAGAATGGCAGCGCCTAAAAATAGGTCTATATTATGTCAGCGAAATGGTATTACAGCGAATGCCATTTCGCTGACACATATAGATCGATCTCTAAAAACAGCAAAAACCCAGTTCACCGTTTTCCCATGGAAAAATCGGTGAACCAATAAAACACAACACATAAAACATTACAAAGTGGGGGGCTTTGCCCCCCACACCCCCTACTAACTAAATATACCAACTCCGAGATCGCACTACAGTGGGGTAAAGGTAAATGTCATGGCTCAGGCCAAGTGATTTTTTCCCCTGGGAAATAAATCACTGGCCTTAGCTTTTGCTCTTTTCAGTGCTCGATCTGTATGTGTCAGTGAAATGGCATTCGCTGTAATGCCATTTTGCTGACATAATATAGACTTCCTAAAAACAGCGTGTGTTTGAACTACAGAAAAGATATGTGGCTGAGCCAGGTATGGGAAAAAGGTACATAAGGAAAGCTGGTGGTAGAATGCAGAAGTCCAGGAAGGCATCAAAAGAAAGAAGGAATGCAAGAAGTGGGAGATAGAAAAGACTGATCAGGCTAGGAAGGACTACTGGCTGGCTAACAATTAAGCTAAGAAAGAAGTTGCAATAGTAAAGAATAGGTTATTGGAGGCACTCTACCAACCTCTGGAAAATGACTCAGTATGTGGCACAAAGAAACTATATAAGGTTACAAGGCAAAAAAGATAAAGAAGATAGACACCCTTCATAAGGGATGCCAGCAACAACCAGCTCACCAGTCCACAGGAGATCAAAGGCAGACAGAAGGAGTATTTCCAGTAGCTTCTGAATGAAGAAAACCCCACAGAAGCTGTACAGCCACTGAAACAGCCTACAACATGTGAAGAGGAGGAGCCCACCCTAGAAGTAAGAACAGCACTAAGGAAAGTGAAGTCAGGGAAAGCAGCAGGCTCAGATGAGGTTACAGCACACATGATAAAGATGCTGGGTGAGATAGGGGAGAAATGGCTCTTGAGGGTACTCATAGCAGTGTGGAGAGAAAGGTGTATTCCAGATGACTGGAGAATAAGCATACTCATGCCAGTGTACAAGAACAAAGGGGGCATCCACAACTGTGGGCAGTACAGGGGCATCAAATTCCTATCACACTGCATGAAAGTTCTGGAGAGGGTGATTGATAAACGGATACTCAGAGTAGTAGATTGTAAGATGGGAGATGAGCAGTTCAGTTTTACATCAGGGTGTAGCACAATTGAGCCAATGTTTTCAGTGAGACAGATAGTTGAGAAGAAGCTACAGATGACGAGAGAGTCCAACTGAGCATTCTTAGACTTGGAGAAAGCATATGATAAGGTCCCAAGAAAGCTGATCTGGGCAGTACTGTGGTAGTCTGTAGTCCCAGAAATACTGGTAGAATTAGTGCAGGCTATGTACAAGGACCCAATGACTCAAGTATGAACAGTGTTCGGCCTCACAGAGGAGTTCCCAGTGGGACTGGATGTACACCAGGGTTCAGCTTTGAGCCCACTGCTGTTTATACTGCTGATGGGCTACATTAGCAAACAGGTTGGAGGGGCAGATAACAAAGTTGCTGTATGCAGCTGATGTGACATTACAGGCAGACTCTGAGCAAGAACTTCAGTTAATGACAGGAGAATGGAATGCAAAACTGAAGGCACATAGGATGAAACTAAGCATAGATAAGACAGTGGTAATGATAGCAAATTGGGGAAATCAGCAGAATCTGAGAATGGAGATAGAAGGAAAAATAGTGGAACAGGTAAACAGCTTCAAGTATCTGGGATGGTGGTTGAGGAGAAGGGTAGTCTGAATGAAAAGGTCTAAGCTATAATCAGAGGGGGTGCAGCCACTGGCATAGGGTCTCAGGTGTAGTCTATGACAGAAGAATGCCAAATAAGCTGAAAAGTAAGGTGTACAAGACAGTGGTGCAACTACTACTGTATGGTACAGAAACCTGGGCAGTAAAGGCAGAACAGTTGAAGAAGCTACAGGTGATGGCAATGAAGTGCCTGAGAAGGGTGGTAGGATGCACACTGTGGGACAGACGAAATGAAGGCATAACAGCAGAATTCAAAGTAGCTCCAATTGCAGAAAAGATCAAAGAGAACAGATTACGGTGGTTTAGATGTGCAGAAAAGCAGAAGACAATTTGGTGAGGAAGACTTTGGACGGACAGGAAGAAGATAAGAGGAAGTGAGGATGTCCAGTAAAGAGGTGGATGGATTGTGTGAAAGAAGATCTGTGACAGTCAGGCATGAGTATTGAAGAAGGCAGGAGTGTGGCACTGAATCGAGAGAGTTGGTGACAGTTAACACGATACCCCAACCCATTGTAGAAAAAAATGGGAAAGTGGGGAGGGGCTGATGATGATGATGGGAATGAAAGAGAGATCTGATTTGCTGCACTATTTATGCAAAGGAGAAAGCCAAAGTAATCAAGACCAGAAATCATCTCCAAAGATATTTGAAGAGAAATATAGGCAAAGTATTCAGGTATGGAAACTTTCACAACACAAAAAATAAGATCACCAAAGTTACACTAATTACAACACAAAATGCCAACCAGCAGGGGTGAGGTGGGGGGTCACAGCTGGGTTTCTGTGAAGATATAGAACAACATTAGTAGTCCTACTCCATCTTGTTATTGAAGCCTTGCAACTAAATATTTCATGTGTGTGTGTGTGCGAGAGTGTGTGTGTGTGTGTGTGTGTGTGTGTGTGTGTGTGTGTGTGTGTGTGTGTGTGTGTGTGTGTGTGTGTGTGTGTGTGTGTCCATGCATGTATTTAATTTACTGAATCCAAAATGTAATCATTTTTCAGTCATAAACCATAAAGGTACAAAATGCAAGCACACACACACCCCTCTCAGCCCTCCCAAATTTGGAAGAACAGGTCTGATTTGTTCTGAAAATTTTGCTCCATCCCTCCTACATCTGGAAATTATGTTGGGTGACTAGCACCCACTAAGAGTATCATTTCCCTAAATATTTTATCTTTGTCCAGAATTCTGAGGTAAAAGTTGAAAGACATGACACATACATGCACACAAGATTGTGCTAACACATATGCAGCTATTTCTCACATTAGAGGAGTGGGTCACTTTTTCCGCTTTTGTCAGGGTCCAACCTGTTACTGAAAAAAAAAGAAGTTATGTACTCACTATAACATTCCATGTTTGTTGCCCAGTATCTTGCCTTCAGTCTTGCTACCTTGGGTTTGGAGCCGAGGCTCGGCCTATACTAAAGCTTGAGAGCTTCTACTGGCTTGGGGCTGAATACCTATGCCATAGTGCTAAGCGGATACTCCCCAGATCTCGTTTGAGAAGGAAGGTTCCCATGATATGTACAATATCCAAAAGGATAATATCTGAAAAAACATATTGTTAAAAAAATTAACAAGAAAGGGCAAGAGGAAAATCAGCCCTTATCTGCCAATTTCTGAGAAAAAATTCCTCTAGATACTCCAGGAGGGGGATGGCTAGGAGGGACGCAAGACCGAACGAGAAATACTGGACAACAAACATGGAATGTTATGGTGAGTACATAACTTCTTTATGTTATGTTGTCCCAACTCGCCTTCAGTCTTGCTACCTTGGGACAGAGTCCCCAGCACCTTTTTCTTGGGTGGCTCAAGGGAATAAACTCCTCAGGACAGTGGAACCAAAGGATGCCCTGTTCTGGGAGGCCACATCTACTTTGTAATGAGTAATAAAATTATGAGGGTTAACCCATGTAGCAGCAGCACAAATTTAATCCAGTGGATGTCTGGACTGAAAGGCAATGGAGGTAGATACCACTCTAGTTGAATGCCCTTTGATTTTCCCTGGCGGTTGCTTGTTGTGGGAGTCATAGACATACATGGTTTCAGTAAGCCATTTGGACAAAGTCACTTTTGAGACTACCAAACACTTTTTATTTTCTGAATAGGAGACAAACAATTGATCTGACTTCCTAAATTCTTTGGTCCTGTGCAAATCAAAACATAACTGTCTGTGCACATCCAGTTGATGAAGATTATACTCTGCCCTGTTGCCGTAGTTTCGAAAAAACACTGGTAATTCTATACTCTGGTTTAAATTGGCTTGAGAACAAACTTTCAGTAAAAAGGAAGGATTTGTTCTGAGGGAAACTCTATCTTTATTGGAGATCAAATAAGATGGATGGATAGACAAGGCTTGTAACTCTGACACTCTCCTGGCTGAAGTAATTGCTGTCAGGAAGAGTGTTTTCCAAGATAAATATTTTAATGAACAAGATGATGCTGGTTCAAAAGGGGGCAGAAGCAAAGATGACAATACTAGGTTGAGGTCCCAAGGAGGAGGAGGTTCTCTGATGGGAGGTCTTAACAGAAAAGTACCTTTTAGGAAGGCTTTGCATAGTCTAAGAGACATTAGACTAGATCCTGATTCTCCCACATGATAATTAGAAATAGCAGCTAATTTAACTTGGATAGTGGCTGCCACTGCCCCTTGAATAAATAGTAAAATGAAAAAAAGGCTTCCACCACAGCAAAAAGTTCACTGAGAAATTCTGTTAAAATGTAGGCTTTAATAAAATGAAGAAATAAAAAGCACAAATTGTGCTGTTCAAGTTGCACGTCAAACAGGATAAGCGCTTTCAGTTAAAAAACCTTCTTCAGATCCTCATCCAGATTTTTTAACTGAAAGCGCTTATCCTGTTTGACCTGCAACTTGAACAGAACAATTTGTGCTTTTTATTTCTTCATTTTATTAAAGCCTACATTTTAACAGAATTTCTCAGTGAACTTTTTGCTGTGGTGGAAGCCTTTTATCATTTTACTATTTTTGCCTATTAAGGCTTCCTCTGGAGGTGATTTTTGGTTTGATTGTTTGTGTTTGCCCCTTGAATAAATGTTTCTGTTAGAAATTTCAGGATTAGAGGTATAGATGATGTATAAGGATCTATAAGTCTTTTGTCAGTCCAACAAGAGAACGTCTTCCATTTGCTTGCATACAGATTCCTTGTTGTCTGCTTGTGCGAAGAGACTAGAATGTGACGAACTGCAGGGGACAATTCTGGAAGCCTGGCTAAGAGTGGAAGTGGAGCAGCCAAGCTGTCAGTTTGAGGGTGTGGAGTGCAGGATGGAGCATTCCTGACTGATGCATCAGAAGATCCAGCTCTGGGTCCAGGATCCATGGGTCCTCTTGAAGGTAGGGCCAAAGGAAGGGGAACCAAATCTGGTGAGGCCAGTATGGTGCAATGAGAATTAACCTGCGACTCAACAACTTTGCTTTCTCTATGACTTTTGAAATCAAGGGAAATGGGGGAAAAGCATAAAGAAGACCCAAGGGCCAATCGTGCAAAAGTGCATCCCTTGGTGACTCTCCCAGAGGGGAAATTAGGGCAAAGTAGTCGCTGCATTTGGAATTGAAGGGAGTGGCAAATAGGTCGCAGCAAGGCTGACCCCATTTGTGAAAAATGTGGTTCGCAACTTCCTGATTGAGAGACCACACATGAGGCATGAGAATCGCTCTGCTTAGCCTGTCTGCTATAATGTTGGATTTCCCTGGGATATGCATTGCTGTCAGAAAGCGTTGAGAAGATATCACCCATTGCCATACTCTCTGGGCCTTTCAACATAGAGTGTAGGATCTGGTTCCCCCCGGTTTGTTGATGTACCAAACCACCGACATATTGTCTGTCTGAATTGCAATAGTCCCCTTGGGAAGAGAGTCCTGAAGTGCTTGCAATGCCAAAAGCACGGCCCTCTTCTCTAGGACATTGATATGCAAATAGTACTCATGATCTTTCCAAACTCGTTGGACCATCTGTCCCAGATAATGTCCCCCCCCCCCCACCCTATCTGGGATGTGTTCATTGTTACTGTAGCGATAGGTTGAGGAAGTACAAATGGTCTGCCCATTGTTACCTGAGTGGAATAAACCCACCACAGGAAGTCCTTCTTGCAGGAAGGAGTTATGAAAATTTCATGAGACATGGGCAAGTCCTGCATGGACTATTGGGTAAAGAGCAGCCACTGCAGTATTCTCATGTGAAGTCATGCCATGGGAAGTAGTGTTATAGTCACTGCCATAGAGCCTAGGACTTTCAGCACAAATCTTGCCTGTACTCTGTTCTTGTTGAGTAAAATAGTCACTTGACTGGATAGCGTCTGTATCCTTTCTTGAGGTAGCTTTGACAACATGTCATTTGTATTTAAATCTGCACCAATGAATGTAATATGCTGTGATGGCAACAAGGCAATTTTTTCTGTATTTATAGTAATGCCTAGTTTTGAGAAAAGATAAATGGTATAGTCTCTTGCTTTGATCAGTAGTTGCTTGGTGGTGGCAGTTAGGAGCCAGTCATGTAAGTATAGAAACACCTGGAATGCTTGGTGTCTCAGATGAGCTGTGACTACTGCCATGCATCTGGTAAACACCCTGGGGGCTGTGGTGAGTCCACAGGGCAGAGCTCTGAACTGGTACTGACTGGCCCCCAGCCAGAAGCGTAGAAATCTTCTTGAGTGCCTGTCCATCTTTATGTGGTAATACATGTCCTGAAGATCTAACGAGCACATCCAATTGTCTTTTCCCAGGAACGGGAGTATAGACTGCAGTGTTACCATCCGGAACATTGATTTTCTCACTGACTTGTTTAGTCTGCTGAGATCCAATATGGGTCTCCAGTCCCCTGTCTTTTTTGGAACTAAAAAGAACCTTGAGTAAATTCCGGATCCTAACTGGTCTGCGGGGACTTCTTGGATGACTCTTTTTCTGGAAACTTTTGTATTTCTAGTGTTGCTTGATCCCTTTGACTGGGTGGAATGTCTGGGATAAACTTTGGTGGATGAGGTGGACATTGGAAGGGAATGTTGTATCCTCTGGATATAATGGACTGTACCCATTTGTCTTGAGTCAAATTCAGCCAGGCTTCCGGGTACAGCGATATCCTCCCCTCGACTACCTCCAGAGGTGGACAGATGAGCTTCCTTTCAGTAGTGCTGGAAGGGCCTACCAGAGAAAGTATCTCTGTCACCTTGATTTTGCGGACCCCCTCTGCCCCATGGATGGAGTCTTCCGTTGTTTCCCCCTCTGCCCCTGGGGGAAGGATCACGAGTGTCAGATAAGGCTCTTTTGGACTTACAGAACCACATTTTTCCACCCTTTTGACCTTTAGGATAAGGTCTGGTAGGGGCGGAAAAACGGACTCCAATGGCAGACAGAGTCTTACCCGCTTGATGGCTCCTGGTGAGAGTTTCTTTTACTTTAGGCTCGAACATAACAAGCCATTAAAGGGAGCGTCAATAAAGGAAGAACGGAAGGGTTCTGCAAACTCACAAAGGCACATCCAGGAATGTCTATGAAGAGCAATTCCTGTGCCTGCTACCCTGCTCACTCCATCAGTTGCATAAGATATGAGCTGCATGGAGGAGCTAGATATGGAGGTTAAGGTTGCAAGCTGGTTGTTAACCTTATCAGATAAGTCCTGGGTTGTAGCACCTTGAAGGGTATCTCCTAGCTCTTTTAGGAGATCCCTCTGAAGTTGTGTGAAAAGCGACAAATAATTCAGTGACCGTAAAGTAAAGGCCACTGAAGAGAACATACGCTTCCCATAACTATCCATTGTATGAGAATCCTTGTTCGGTGGATGAACAGATACATAAGTTTCAGCTAACTCCTTTTTTGTGGCAGCTGCCACTACCATTGCATCTACAGAAACCACTTTAGTTAAGTACTGCCTATCTTCTGGGGCCATAATGAACTTATTAGGCCTCCGCGGAATGGGGTGCACTGAGTCTGGAGAGTCTCACACCTTCCGGCTCACCAAACCCAGGAGAGGGTCGAAAGGTGGAGACACCCAAGAGGTGAAGGGGCAGGAGCCAAATGCCTCCAGGTATACCAAGTCATCTTCAGAAGGGAAAAGGGACTTCCAGCCATCCCTCTGTTTAAGGATCTCCAGGATATCTGAAAAGGAAACATCCTCAGAGGGGGATCTT
Organism: Protopterus annectens; assembly: GCF_019279795.1. NCBI lineage: Eukaryota > Metazoa > Chordata > Ceratodontiformes > Protopteridae > Protopterus > Protopterus annectens. The sequence goes on from NC_056725.1 coordinate 409,010,576, forward strand.
GGGGACCCTTCTGAATCCTCTAAATCGGTATCAGAAGTGACAGACTGAGGGGAGTCTATATGTTTCCTCTTACACTGGTTCTTCCGAAGGACCTCCTCGGGGGGGATGTTCCGGAGAGGTATCGGAAGAGGAGGATCCACCCATTGTGGCTTCCTGGGGCACTGACTCTCTATTCTGTGATTGATGGAGAGGTAATGAAGAGGTGGACACCGGTCCCTTAAGGGGAAGAGAGGCTGAAGGCGAAGGTGGAGTAGACTCAGAGGAGAGCACATTCCGCATCACCTTGAAGGCACCACGGTCCTGGGCTGAGAAAGACTCTGGCCCCGAGAGACCGGGAGACCACCTCGGCACCGAGGAGGGTGGCTCCAAGGCAGATGTGGAACTGAACCCACCTGAGCTGAGGCGGTGAGTGGGAGAGCCGGCTCTGACCTGACCCCCCCCCCCCGGGAGCTGACCAGGGAATGTCGGCCCCCAGGACCCTTGATGGACGAAAGCATTGAAGAAACCAGAGCAGACGTCAGATCCATGACATCAGTAGTGATTACTGGCTCCAGTGGATCCAGCACAATGACTTCCATACTCTCTGGCTCCAAACTCATTCGAGTTGGAGGAGGAATAGGCATAGTAGAAGGTATCATTGTCAGCTGCATGGTCCGATGGGCTGGGCTCGAAAGAATTTCAGCTAGGGCCCGGGTCCAAAGCAACCTCTTCACTACCCACTCCACATCCTCATCTGATAACTTGGAAGATCTAGAGGAATGACTGAAAGACTTGTGGCTACCTGCCACCAACTGTAATAAAGCAGAGACCGGCACCGAGCAAACAGGCTCTAAGGATGATGACCGGTTCCTCTTTTGGCTCCGCAACAGCTCCGATGAGACAGATGGAGCTGAGGAAAAGCCATGTTTTTCAGCTCCAATAACCCTTGGAGCCAAGAAGGCCTCATGCCTGGTGCTGATCGTCGGCTCAGACACTAGAGCCGATGAAGCAGACTTTGGAGTCTTGTCCGATTTTTTAATATGACTTCCTTCATCCACATTCAATAAGCCCCTCAATATAAGCTTATTCCTCCTCACCTGCAAGACCCTGGCACTAAAACTATGACAAATGGAACAGGAGTCTTGAAGATGGGGTGGACCCAGACAGTACACACAACTAGTGTGTCCATCAGTAATGGACATATTCTGAGTGCAGGAATCACACTTTTTGAATCCTGACTTATGTTCCTTAGCTGGTTCCTTAGACATAGTAGCTGTAAGGAAAACATTTCTCAATAAAAGTTAAAACAACAACTATAACTGTTAAAGAGAAGGCAGCAAAGAAACAAGTATCTAAAATAAAGTACTATATATATATATATATATATATATATATATATATATATATATATATTTTTTTTTTTTAAAGAGAAGAAAAAAGGAGAAGTCTCTAAGTTAAACAACTATCTCTTCCTAAACAGATTACGCCTAAAAGGCCCAAAGAAAGATAGCTGTAAAATAAACTTACAAGGTTTGAAAAGGGCTAAAATAGTACAAGACTGTTACTATAGCACTAATACATAAAAATATCTAACAATTTGACAGAAAAGTTAGAAAATACATAAAATATTAAATTTTCCAAGCCTGAGCCAGTGAAGACAATCCCAAAGCTTCAAGCAGCAAACGAGACCTGGGGAATAGCCGCTAAGCACTATAGGACAGGTATTCAGCATTGAGCCAGTAGAAGCTCTCGAGCCTTAGTATAGGCCAAGTCAGAGCCGAGGTTTCGGCTCCGAACCCAAGGCAGCAAGACTGAAGGTGAGATGGGACAACATAGCATATCATGTTTATTGCAGTCCTTGGCAAAAACTGTTTACAATTAAAAAAAACAAGTGCACTCAGCAAAACAAATACAGTTTATCCAACTGTCTAATCAGTATAAAAATGGTCTGTTGCCATGGATATGAATTTTCCCACTAACTCTGTTACCAGCTTGGTGGATATGGGCATCCTGAGGCAATGTAAAAACTGCCTCATATTTATAGACAACTAGTAAATTATTAAACAAATTGATATGGTATGTGAGAGGTGTATTTACACAATCTCACTGGAGGCCAAGCTCTCACATAAAAGCACTCCTAATCTCCATAACATTGTCAGTAGTACACATACTGCACCGATCACACACAATTCAAAGCAGAAACATAGACCCATATATGCTGAGGCATATACATGTAACCTACTCAAACCCCAAAGACCTCCTAGTTGAAGTACACATAACAAACTCCCCCAGCAACCCTGAATGCACTCTTTCAAAACAACACCCAAATCAACCCATACAGCCACATTTCATGGAGCCTTTACTTCTAACCCTATATGGAAAGACACCACAGAATGTAATATTCCAGTCAATGGAGGCCCCATTGTCAGATACACTGACATCCCTCTCACCAGACTGAGTAATGAGAAAGTCACAGTCAGTTGCTTATGAGGGGCCAAGATCCACCACATTACAAATGCACTCAGGTCGTTGGACCACAGCTGCCAGTATGACTCAGTCTTAATCCATGTGGGTGTACGTTACCTAAGAGGTACCTCCCTAGGCAATATGAAGAGGGACATTGTGGAGCTCTCAGAATGTATGTCTCCCCTGCAGATGATCAAACTTCTAAAAGTCTGACTTTCATATGGCCGAGACCATGTGAATGACTTTTGAAAGTCCGACCATTCTGAACACAGATCTCCATACAGCACGGAATGGGAAAATTTTTCATACTGTAGTGTGATCTTGGAGTTGGTATATTTAAATAGCATGGGGTGTGGGGGCCCCAGGGTGGCTTGCTCCCCTGCTAAGAACATGTTCGTAATTTTTTTTAAGGTGTTCGAACTTACAAAGGTTGTTTATATGGTCTCGGCCATATGAAAGTCATATATATATATATATATATATATATGTATATATATAGATATATATATATATATATATATATATATATATATATATATATATATATATACAGACACACACACACACACACACACACACACACACACACACACACACACACACACACACACACACACACACACACACACACACATACACACCACAGTGGAGGAATGGTTAAATTTCCCCACCATAGTGCGATCTCCATTCAAAATGATGAATCCACAACAGCAAATGCTAGTGTGCCTTCGCTGTTGTGGATTTAGACATTTAAAAATCAATGTTACGAAACCTTGGAAGAGTGACATATATATCACTAGCCTCATATTGACCAATTCTAGTTACTGTAACATTCTCATTTTTCTGTGTATAACTTCGGAGCTTTTCTCCTTGGGCCACTGCTGAAAAAGGGCAATAGCTCAGTCGGACTGCCCAGTCAACAAATGTCAAATAAATAAAAAAAAAGTCAAACCATAGGGTCCTCACACACATTTTAGGGCCATGCATACATGTATGTGCATTCACCTTCCTAACTGCATTAAATTATATTCCTTGTATAATACAGCACCACTTATTAGTGTGTGTTTTAGATTTGTAGTTTTGAACATTTTTCCAGTAAGCAATGAAATAGAAGGTATGACCCAATAATGACAAAACTGCCCATTTCAGAACATTTAACCATAAAAGGCCTCTCAAACTTTTGTCATTACAATCCACCTGTATCTGTCAAGAAGCACAATTTCAGAAGTAAAATTCAGCAGACTAATTCTACATTACAGAGATTAGTAACTAATGAAGAGGCTGCTACCAGCAACAATTTTACATTTCAGTGTTTCATCTACAAATTCAGTGCCTACTGCCCTTGTAGGATTAATTGCACTACTGTATCTTTTGGGAAGTCATCTACCCCTGGGAACTACCACACTGACAATATGCCCCTCAGACTTGACCCAGTTGGTTAGGATTTGTGAACTTATGTGGACAGTGACTTAACTTTTGACCAACATGTATCTGTGGCTGTAACCCCCTTTACTCAGCCTTCATTGGGCCAGTCATTGCACATAATGCCCCTTTGGCATGTATCTGTTCAGACACATGCAACAACTAGAGCTCCCACAAAGATACCTTACTAAAAGTATACGATGTCTAAACAACAGGGCCTACATGTACCAACTGAAACCCCTGTGACTATACTCTGTATCCTACAGTCTCCTAAGTCATGACATGTGTCTGGCATAGAAGGCATCCTCTGACCTATACTGATGGATATATTGCACATCAGTAAGTCAAATGGCATCAGAAATATTTTGCCTAGGCATCTAAACCTCTTCTGCAACATTAATAAAACAGTTTTGAGGGACAGATATGTTTTGCAGAGGATACTGCTGCTTTGGAACAGACTCTCCATCCACATAAAACAAAGTTCACCGCTGTCCATTTTCAAGTGCAACTTAGATAAATGGATAGGAAACAGAAAAATTAGCACAGAACTGCCCAATGCTCTACAAATGGGTCCACTCAGATTATCTACGGTATGATCTCAGATCCCAGTTATTCTCATTGGGGTAATATATAATTAACAACCATGGGACAGGTAAGGCCAATCTATAACCAAGAGGGATAAATTACTTCAGATACACAAATGGAAATTAGCCTGATAAAATGGCTGCAAGAGTAGCTAGCCTAGTACTTACCTTACCTATGAATCTAGAACCTTAAACTTGACATGCACATATAAAAATGGATAAAAAAACTCACACCAAAAACTTGGAATGTTTGCTATCCAAAAACATTCTCACCAACATAACTAAAGCTACACTTGCCACTACTTAGCACCTCCCTTCACTAGTTTATGGAGCACCCATTCTGACTAAATTACAGGCAGCACAACAAACAGAATTCGAGCAATGCTATTGACTAGTGGCTAAATTTGCTGCAAATGCCTGTTTCAGAACCCACTACTGTATAGCACTAAAAGCCTAAAATGGTTAAAACTAACCCATCAGCTAAAATGTACAGAGCTTCTTCCCATCTGAAACATTAGCCAGCAAACATCTGCTTGTCTAGCAGTAAATCCCATTTTACACAACTATGTTCGTACTCCATCAGTATGATTCAGTAATTTCTGTCCACAACCCTATCAAATCTGCAGGGCATGATCTATATTTATACCATGTTACTAAGGCCTGGGACTCCTTACCTATATTCATTAGATCATTACCCTCCCTCTAGTCCTTCAAAACAATTCTGAAATAGTTCTTAGCCAAAACCTGTCTGTTTTTGCTCAACCTCAGGATAATGATATTCCTAAATATGAACAAGCTTACAACCCTCTCCAACCCAATTAAAAAAAAACTTAATCAATACTTCACTATGGAATGGCTCTGTCTTTGCTCTACCCCTGACTAATCCCCACACTTTTCTACTGTGCACCCAATTAGGGTCTCCTAGCGGTGTCTCTGAATCTGAACCTAATTACTCTGTACTAACATGTTGTTTAAGTGAAATCTAGAATGTATTTTATGTAACCTACAAAGAAACAGATAAATATATATGAACTTTTCGAATGTTGGTCTGGGAACTTGGAAAATTACCTACAAATATATTGTATAACCTCTATCTTGAATTATACTAACAGTGGAATGCTTTAATTATGTTAATATGTAACAATTTCTCTGGATTGTATTTCTCTTGTATTTTACATTGTATTATGCTGTTCTGTCTTATGTTTTTGTATGGAGCTTTTCTCCATAGGCCTCCGCTGAAAATGGACATATATCCAGTCGGACCTTCCCGGTCAACAAATGTAAAATAAATAAATAAATAAGTTCCTTTTCATACCTTATACCTCCTTACTCACCGTTTTCATTCTCTACCTAACTTTAGATATGTAATAACTTATTTTCCCTAAGTTCATATTGTAATTCCTGTATGCATTATAGTAGTTTCCCTTTAAATTAAAAAAAAAGCGTACCTTCGTTGAAGGCTGTGTGTCAGAGCTGGCAACTCGGCATGAAAAAATCTACTGCTAATCATTAGCAGACTGGAGTTCCGCTGTGGTGACCCCTAACTGGGAAAAGCCGAAAGACACAACAACAACAACCTTTAAATTAAAAACAAAGTGTGTAAAATGTATCCATTAATTAAATGATTATTACATAAGTTGTATTTGCTTTAAATAATGTAGTCACACTATGTCCAATCTGGTATAATTATGTAAACTGTAGATGTTCTATTTTATTTTTGAGGCTTTTAATTTTTTTTTCAAAATGTGTTTGAAATACTGTGGAACTTTTCTCCCTGGGCCTCTAATAAAAATAGACACCTGCCCAGTTAGACTTTCCTTGTAGTCAGACGTCAGTAAACACATATATATCAAGCTTGACCTTGTCCTTACAAGTATTTAATTTACCTACACCCTACTAAAATAATGTTATGTAATGTAGCATAATATAATATGCAATATGTGATTAGAACAACTGCCCAAATGAAAACCAAGTAAAAATGATAGCCAGATAAGGAAATCTGTGGAAATAACTGGCCAGTCACACCACAACAAAAATCATCAGACTGAAAAACTATGAAAGCAATATTACCGATCATTAACTATGTCATACTGCTCAACTATCCCTAGTTTTGTTTCATACTATTACCCTCCTCCTTATAAAATGTTTCATTTTCTAGTAAATCACTGAAGATTACAGTCAGTCTGTGATGACAGACGTTAGAGTTTCATACTTCAGTCCATGATGTCAGATGTTAGAGTTTCATACTTCTTAGTCTTTAGAAAATCCATGTTGTTGCAAATCTGGTTATTCTCCTACTAACATGAATTTGGGTGATATTTAAATGTTATCCCTGATTTCTTCCTACAAAACATACTCCAAATTCAAGATTTGTCATAAATAATGAAAGATAATTTAAATAATCTCTGTAGCATCCTTCAGTAGGCTTGTAAGCATGTACCAGAATGTCTTTCTGGAGCCATGTTTTTGTGTGAAGCAGACTTTTGTTTCAATTGAGCCAGGTAAAAAAATCTACCCAGTATCTGAGCAATAAAACATGGCCATAATCACTGCCACATACAGCATCAGAAGGTGAAGTGACAAGTCAGGTTTCATAGGTTCATAGGTTGATACTGGGCAATTGGCCCTAGGGCCTGTACAAGCCTAGCCATAAAAATTCCCTGGATATTTCTTCCCACAATATTTACTTCCCTTGACCCCTGTCTAGCAGGGTGACTGATGTATAGTTTCATAGGTTAAATAAACAGCCTCTGCAAGGCTCAAACCCAGGACCCTTCACACCACAACCAAAGTGATTTACTGCTAAGCCATGTCAGATACAAATAAACAGCCTTTGGAGGTCTTGAACCCAGGACCCTGTACACTATAGTCACAGTAGTTAACCACTAAGCCATCACAGCTAATTTTAAACATTGATGTCATGATCCACAAAAGGAAAACGCAATAAATATTGTATAAAAAATACATATCGAATAAGCCACACTAAAACCTTCAACGATGACCACATCTTCTCAGTTGAGCTAAAATTCTGCAAAGCAAAAAGAGCATGGTAAACCTCCTAGAATACCAGACTTCCCAGCAATCAGTGAAAAAATAGCCAGTTAGCAATGTAAATAACACTCCTCCATTAACACAAACACACACTGAAATTACTACACACTCAGGAAAACAGCAATCTGTAAATAAATTAAGCCTATAATACAGCGCTTTACACTATATAAACCATACGGCATGGAAACAAGAAGTACATCAAACACATACTGTCCACTTAAATTTCTCCAGTAATGAAACCAAACATAAGAGATTCCCTCAATAAGACACAGCTTAAATCAGATTCTTCCAAACATAAAAATGTTCACTTACCTGTAATGTCCAAGTGTGTAATCTAGACAAGTCCCATTAATTCTTAGAGCAGCCTTCTCCCCTACAACATTGACTACTTCTCCAGATGACTTGCACAGACACTACAGAACAGCTTAAACAGTAGAATATAGCCATTATCTATAAAATTTACTGCAAAATTCAAGTCATCTATAGCAGATCGTGACAGTCATTTATAATCCCACTGTCACCGACCACAAAAAATTAAATTCTTAAAAAAAAACAGTAATTTAATTAAAAAAGGCTGCACTAACCTCTCATCCAACTTTTCCTTATGACTGTGAGCTCCACAACTGAGTGGAATTCTGTAAAAAGTGACACATATATGATGCACCTAGACAATGTCTGACTTTACTACTTTGTAATCAATGCATGGATAGATTACACTGGTTAACACATTCAGATAAATACATACATTGAAATGCAAAAGACATTTTAAACAGCTCTTCATTTAAACATTTCATTCAATGAAATGAAAGTCAATACCAAGCTAGAAACCAATGCAGTTAGCACCTCATCAAGTTGAAAAGGGCCATTTTCACCTCTGCTGGCACCCATTGTTTAACCCAGTATGCCCAAAGATCAAAAACATTTAACAAAAAGCCAAGGATCGCTGTAGCAATTTTAGAATAATTAACATGCAAACCAATTGACTCAGGCTTCTCTTACCATAAACTGAGAATTATGTAACTAATTTTATATGTTTAGTTAACATTTTAGTTAATGTAAAAAACTTTAAGAAACTGAATTTTCAGTGGAGATTGATATCTGCAGAAAATTTTAATAAAGCTATGTATATAGTTGTAAGTGCCCTATTTATAAGCTTATAACACTGTAAAAAGAATTTCAATGAAAATCAGGGGAACCACAAATATCAGCTCCCAAGAGGAGAGTTGAGAATCAGAGGTTGGCATGAGAGGAAACACATTTATTTTAATGATATGCTTCTCCTGCAAGAACCAAAACCTCTAAATGTATGAGTTGGGTTAAGCTTACAGAAACTGACATCTCAAGATGGCCTGAAACACAAAAGCAAAAAGTACATTAAAGTATTTTGACTGATATACTTTTCTTTTGTTGTAGTCATGTAGACATGTTAGGGTCTTGAAATGCACTGACCAGTGCACATACTCTTTCTAACAATATCATGCATATACATTTTGTCTAAGTCCTCTTGACACCCTGTAAAATATCTCAGCCTTCAGTGCAGACAAGACAGGACATACTCCTTCTCCCCTCCCACACATAGCCGGCCTTAGGCATAGGCCAACTAGGAGGCAGCCTAGGGTGCCAGTCTAGCAGGGGTGCTTTTCCAGTATTTATTTGGTGTAGGTAGACCAGGATGGGGCCACCAGGTAGTGTGGTGGAGGGTGCCGTGGAGCCCTTTTGCCTAGGGCACCAGTTGACCTAGGGCCGCTCCTGCTCCCACATACTCCAACTCCATGCATGTCACCCAAGAGACACTAGGAAAGCAGGCCTAAGCATATTATGCCCACTAACTATGCTTTCATGCAAGGATGTGACTTCGTCACATGTCATAGGCTCATAAGAGTTGAAATCAATTGAGCTGCAAGAACATTTCAGCTTTGCCAGTACCTACACTTAAGCCTTTCCACTCTTTTCAAGAAGGGCCAGGCCATTCATACCAGGGATGAATTTATGAATACCCAACCAGTTATCCTTTTTAAAGGCAGACAGTGTGTCACACTGTTTAACTTAGAGAGTTAGTTTGTTCTAGAGAGGTGGGTAAGCACTGTGTTATAAATATATACCTCCACCATGTGCATTTATTTGTTGGAGTGGATTTATATCTATGGTCCTAGTATTAGCTGGGCTACTTGGTTTATGGATGTATAAAAGAGTTTTTGGATTACTGGATCCATTGTAACCAGCAAGCCTCCTTGTGCCACAGTAGTAACACATGATGACCCTACACCTAACTCTAACCTGCATCTTAAAAAAAAAAAAAAAAAAAAAAAAAAAAAAAGCTGTTCCCATAACATTGCCAATAAGTTGGGACTCTCATCACACATGTGCACATGGGCATGCACACACACTCACACACACTATTTATCTATCCTTGTACCCAATCGATCCCCTAACTCTATAATATACATACACATGTGTGTGTGTGTGCATGTGTGTGTGTGTGTGTGTGTGTGTGTGTGTGTGTGTGTGTGTGTGTGTGTGTGTGTGTGTGTGTGTGTATAAATATATATATATATATATATATATATATATATATATATATATATATAATCTGTATGCATACATACACAGAGATAAATATAGATACACTTACATGCACACTCACACACACATTATATATTTATATATACATACATAATCAATATATAAATATAGGATATCTTTATTACTATATAAAGCAGGACAACAGGAACTTGTGTTGATAATGGTTTACCTGAATGCACATATCAGGATAGACAGACTAGGATATGAGGACTGCCTGGGTCCACATGGGTGGGGCAATAGGAATAAAGGAGAGGCCACTCTAGACTTCTGTCTGGCAAATGGCTTGATGGTAGCCAGCACATGGTTCAAAGAGAGATACTACATGGTTCCAAAAGAGATACTGTCACAAGATCACATAAAAGAGTGGCTAATGTGCAACTTGGGAAAACTTCATCCTAGTAAGCAAAGGACAATGTGGTAGAATCAGTGATTGCAAAGTCATACCAAGTGAAACAGTCAGCCCACAGCAAAAAACACTGTTTGCCACAATCAGCCACAAGCAGTGGTCATAGAAGGCTTCCAAGGTTATCAGAGACTAGGCTGAAGACCGAGAAGGTGACTGGAGAGAAAGTACAACTGTTCTAGGAATTGCTTAGAGCTCTACCACCTCAATAAGAGGAGGAAATAAGTGGAGCTGAAGAAGACTGGAAGCACCTCAAAAAGCATGTGTGAGGACTACAGAACATATATGTATGTGTGAAGACTACAGAACATATATGTATGTGTGAGGACTACAGAACATATATGTATGTGTGAAGACTACAGAACATATATGTATGTGTGAGGACTACAGAACATATATGTATGTGTGAAGACTACAGAACATATATGTATGTGTGAGGACTACAGAACATATATGTATGTGTGAAGACTACAGAACATATATGTATGTGTGAGGACTACAGAACATATATGTATGTGTGAAGACTACAGAACATATATGTATGTGTTAGGACTACAGAATATATATGCATTTGTGAACACTACAGAACATATATGTATGTGTGAGGACTATAGAACATATATGTATGTGTGAAGACTACAGAACATATATGTATGTGTGAGGACTACAGAACATATATGCATGTGTGAGGACTACAGAACATATATGTATGTGTGAAGACTACAGAACATATATGTATGTGTTAGGACTACAGAATATATATGCATTTGTGAACACTACAGAACATATATGTATGTGTGAGGACTATAGAACATATATGTATGTGTGAGGACTACAGAACATATATGCATGTGTGAACACTACAGAACATATATGTATGTGTGAGGACTACAGAACATATATATATATGTGTGATGGCTACAGAACATGTATGTAGCTCAGCCATGCATGAAAAGAAGGTACATAAGGAAAACTGGTGGAAGAATGCAGAAGTCCAGGAAGTTACTGAAAGAAAGAAGGATTGCCGGGAAACATGTGAGAAAGTAAAGACAGACAAGACTAGGAGAGAATACTCGTTGGCTAACAAGATGGCTAAAAAAGGAGTTGCAATAGCACAGAACAAGGCATCAGAGTTACTCTACCAACTTCTGGAAGGTGACTCAGTAGACGGTGCAAAGAAAGTATACCGGGTTGCAAGGCAAAGACAGAAAGATAAAGAAGACAGTCAGACACTCTTTATATGGGATGCCAACAACAACCTGATCACCAGTTCCAGGACATCAAAGGCAGATGGAAGGATTACTTCAAGCAGCTTTTAATGAAGAAAACTACACAGAAGATGTACTTCTGCAGACACAGCCTACAATGAGAGAAGAGCAGGAGCCCATCATGGAAAAAGTAAGAATAGCTCTAAGGAAAATGAAGTCAGGAAAGGCAGCAGGCTCAGATGAAGTCAAAGCTGATATGATAAAGATTGGGCAGCACAGTGGCACAGTGATTAGAGATGTCGCCTCACAGCAACAGGTTCCCTGGTTTGATTCTTGGCTGGGGTACCTTCTGTGTGGCATCTGCATGTCCTCCCTGTGTTTGCATTGGTTTCCACCGGGTACCGCAGTTTCCTCCCACATTCCAAAGATGTACAGTAGTTGGATTGGACACTCTAAATTGGCCATAGATCTGAGAGTGAGGGTGCATGTGACTGTGTAGTGTAGAAGAACTACTGCAGTAGGCTAGCCACCCAGCAGTGTAATCCGTGCTCCTGATGATTCTCACTGTTGAAGTGACCCCACGACCCCACATGCAAAAATGGGAAAAAAGGGGGTTATGGATGAATGGATAGGGCAGAACTGGCTTTGAAGAGTACTCATAGCTATGTGTATCCCAGGTGAGTGGAGAATAAGCATACTAGTGCCAGTGTTCAAGAGGAAAGGGTACATTCACAACTGTGTTCAGAATACAGCTGTATACCTCCTGTCACACTATATGAAAGTTCTAGAGAGGTTGATTGATAAA